>NW_026040042.1:607500-907500 GCF_023375975.1 Astyanax mexicanus | reverse complement strand
ATTGTGGCGTCTGTGTGTGTGTGTGTTTGTGTGCCAGCTGTTAGTGTGCCTGTGGGGGCGGGTTATGTTAATCCGGGGCCAGTGGGGCATTATGGGGGCATGTTTTGGGTGGGTTAAGGGGACCTACCATCTTAGTGATGGATAGCTGGGTTGGTGGCCTCAGGGCTGTTTGTACTGTGGGGGCAGTTGGGTTTCGCTCTCCTAGCCTTGTTAAAGGCTATAAGTGAGTAGCAAGCCAGTTAATAAAGAGCTGTTGAGTACTTGCAATGAGTCTCATGAGTCCTCCTTCCTCTTCCACGCCACAGTATTCTATATCACTGTACTAATAAACAATATATATTTTAATTGCAATTTTTTTATTTGAAAGCCAGACAATTTTGGATCATCATGTTTTTGAGCCATGTTCAGTTGATGATAATGTTTAGAATCTTTATGATCTTTACTGGCATAAAAACAAGGACTTTCACTGAAAGGTACTTTTTTGTACCTCAATATAAGGTACAGCCCCAGCGACAAGCTTTGTACCCTTGTACTTACTTTTCTTAGTGTGTATGTTTAGCGAATACATATAACATTATTTTTTATCTTAATTTAATAACACTCGATTTCATCCAGTATCCAGGATTTCTACTGCGTCAGTTTTATCAGCTGTAAACAGCGCGATTATCGCGAGATCCTGTGTTGTTCAGGTGGGCTGCAGGTGGAGACTGTCCGACCTGACTTCTCCGCTTTTATACTGGTAAATTAATTGGCAAAATGGCATACGGAGCCATTTTGTAATGAAAAATTAATATAAAGCCAATATTCCAGTGTGATTTTGAAGGATTTTCCATCTTGGAACAGAACAAATACATATCACATAAAGAGCCCTATTCTCCTTTTTTTTAAGGAAAATCTAGAATTAGCCTGGCCTGAGCTGATTTTATTAGTTGGTCTCAACTGTGTATATATGTGTGTGTGTGTTTTTTGTTTACAGGATTAGGTGTAATCTGAAGGAGGAAGATGAGCTCCAAAATGAGTGTCTCTCTGGAAGCTGAGAGGTGAGAGAATAATGTGATGTAAATTAGTAGCGAAAAGTAGCACTCATCAATCAGTGTTTACCAGTAGATTATTCATCCAATTTACCCATAGGGCATTATTGAAAAATGACCACAGTTTTATTAGAGTTCTATTGTACAATTATCTGTGGAGTACCACAGGGTCCTATCTTAGGGTCTATAAAATAATGATAATTACTGCAATTATAACAGAAAAGAACTGAAGAATTAAAGAGTTGTAATATGTATAAGTAAAAGAAGTGTACAATGTTCCGTGTCCTAATCTCCCAATGACCTTGTCTTTGATTAAAAATAATAATAATTATTAGTTGAACATAAAGCAGAATCTTACTGAGCCTGAATGACCAGATCTCACACCATTTTACTCCAACCAAAATACAGACCATAAATCATGGATATTTCGAAAAATAATCAATGTTCAACCCATTATAACCCAATAAATGCAAAAAAACATGACTTGAGAACTAAACTTCACCAGAGGTCACTAATAGGTGAACCACAGTCCAGGTCCAGTTTCAGATGTTCTCTTATGTGCACCTGGATCGTTAATCTATTGAGAAATATTTTTTATTTTAACAGAGTGTTTCTTTTACCAGGCGTATCTTTTCTAGCCTTGACATTACAGGATTTAAATTCCAGAAAGCTCTCAGATTTATCACACATGCTGTAAATATTTGTGGGAGAAAAATACAACAGGGAAATAAATGAGGTGTTGAGTCTTTTTTTTACCTGTTCAGGTGTCAGTTTATTTTAATTAGAACTTAGTTTAAACTGTTAAGATGTAAAATTGATTTAACAAGAAAGCAAATAGTATTTTGTATTATAGATTTTTTTATTAAAATATAGCCCTTGTTTTTACCTTAAATATGAAAAAAGACATTTATTTGAAATATGTTATTTCTTACTCCCTCAGCTCATCGATAAAAATAGATATTGTAAAAAAATATATTGAATAGTACTTTTGATTTTGATTTGACTTTCAGGTATTTACAACATAAAATGCTGAAGGAAAAGAGAACACAACCAGCAGTGTCTCAGATATTAATCACCATAGTGATTCAGTAGATTAACCGTAGTCAGTAGGCTTTCATTCCTACTCTGTTTGGTGCTCCTGTGAATCCTGGTCTGTATGTAGGAGATCTGTAATTGCGATATCTTTGCTGACCCCTGATCTAAACCCTTAGAACAAATAATATTTGATTTGGGAAAGCACAGTCCAAAGATTGTGTAAACTGACTCACATTTCATTTATTTGATCTGATAAAAAATGCACTTTGTACCTGGAAAACACAGTTTGGGGGAAAAACACAGGCTGATGCAACAATTTGTGAATTCACCTAAAACTGGTTTGGATGTGAAACTCATTCATAATAAATGTGTGAGTTCATGTAAAGCCTAATGACATAAAAAAGAAGAGTCTATCAGCCCTTCAGTGCAGGAAGAAACAGCTTTTATTCATAAGTATGTCCTGTGGACTGGGAACCCCGTTCCAGAGCTCCCACCTCAGGGTTTTACTCTGATCTGACTCTTTACCAGCTCCAACACTGATGTCCTGTCTAACTCAGCTAACTGCAGACTATCCAATGACTTTAACATTGACATCTGACCCCAGAACATCTGGAAAAGCATGTGAAGTAAACATTTGCACAGATATTTGCTACTAAATGTCTAACAATACATTCTTTAGAATTAAGAACATTATTATTAGAGTATACAGGAAATGGTCACTATTTACAGTCAGCTTTTTGCTGTGCATAAATGTGGAGTACACCTCTCTCAAATCATATTTTGCCTTCATTGAGTTGAAAAACGACAGATCCAAATTAGTTTATTTATCTTCCTCTTTGGGAAATGGTGCTTTTGACAGAACAAAACTCCAGTCTAAAATCTTAATGAGATGCTGTTGCATGATCTTAAAATAACAATTCATGCTGGAAAATCCTCCAATGTGTCTGAATTAAAGCAATTCTGTAAAGAAGAGTGAAACAAAATTCCTCCACAGAGATGGGAAAGACTCGTTTCCAGTTATTGGTAAAGCTTGATTGCAGTTGTTGCTGCCAAAAATAATACAGCAAGTTATTAGGTTAAAGAAACATTTTTCACACAGGGACAGGTTGATTTAGATTTCAGATTTTTTCCCTTTAATAAATGAAATCATAGTTTAAACATTGCTTTTTATCTTTGTCTGATATTAAAATGTGTTTGTTGATCAGGGGCTTGCTTCACGAAAGCGATTTGTGACTTTTTCCTCTCGCAGTTCACAATTTCTACAGGAAGCACATTTACTAAAAATATTGATCTCAAATCAGCTGACTTTCTGCTCAACTTCGTTTTTCTAAATCGTCTCTGAGATGTTCCTGAAAGACTCTCAGAATGTGAGAAACATGATTTAGAAATTAAAGCTTGAGAGGTTATTCAAGTTCAACTTCCCAATTATAAACTCATTTACCATCTAAATCACATGAATGTAGAATCACACCAACATGCTGGAAAGGTTGTAGATGGTGTCTGATACTGGTTGTGTTTTAGACTGGATCAGGATAAGAGATCAGACTCACCTGAACCCAGCTGTGTCTCCATGAAGAGTGACCAGTCAATGGACTTTCCACCAACCCTCAGAGAGGACAACAGTTCTGCTGATCTCAGGTAAGGATAATGTGACTCTGGAGAATAAGATAAAAAAGACACTTGTTTGTGTTTTCTGAATTCAGAAATGTAACTTCTACACTAAAACACACTTTAGAGAAAATTACAATTCTACTAATATCAGAAAACAATTATGAGAAACTTTCAAATTGTTCTTTGAACTCTAGCAAATTCTAACAAATAGAATCAGTCTGTGTGTGGAGGTGTTTGGTTTTGTACACCTGTGGTAATGGAAGTGATTGGAACCTGAGTTTAATTATTTGATTGGGTGAATGAATACTTTGGGCAGTGTAGTGTATAATCATCACTCTGACTGAGCTCTAGAGATCCTGTGTGCAGATGGGAGAAACTTTCAGCAGATAAACCATCACTGCAGCTCTCCAGCTATCTGATCTTTATGGAGGAAACAAAAACCTCACCTCTGTAAAAAACACATCTGGATTTTACAAAAAAACACCAGACTGTGAGAAACATGATTCTCTGATCTGATAAAATCAAGAATTAACTTTTTGGTGAGTGTGAAGGTTGGTGGAGTGTTGCAGTGGTGGTTGATCTTCTGGAACTTTCTTTCTGTAGATATATTCACAATCACCATTTAGTAACATATGTTAATGTTATGTTTTCTGACAGAGTCCAGAAGGAGACTCCAGAAACCAGCAGGAGAAATATGGACTCCATATTAAAGGTGTGTAGGTGTGACTAATGCCAGAGCACATGTGAACACTGTAAAATGTGATTTACTGTTTTAAACTTTAAATATAAAGTGATATGATATAAACTATTATTGTAGAATTTGTACATATCATTTCAGAAATGATCCAACATATTACTGTTCAGTTAACTAAATTTAATGTTTTGCATTTTCTTACTCGTAAGAAAGTAAGAAAGTAAGAATTTTCAATTACGTTGAAAATTACGCTGTTTTTATTATTGTAGCATGAAAAATAATGTAATATTTATATTTAGCAGTAGTTTTAGTTTGGCCAATTAGATCTTTAATATCCATTAACATACTCTATAAAATACAAAACGAGTACAACAGTATATGTGTTATAGATTTAGTTAGATTGTGTTTGTCTATAATTGTGATTTACATAATGATTAAGTCACACATCAGTAATGCCATACATTCATTTACGATAAAGACCATTTATTAATATTAGTCATTGCTTTAGAGCCACATAGATTACATTATGTTTTCATATTAAACTTTTAAACAGTTCCACACTATAATAACATGTTCTGTTATATTCTGAGAAACTCTGATTTCTGAGGGTTAGAAATAATATTAAAAAAGTTTTGCCCTTGATCTCAATCCAACACAACACATCCCATATCCAAAACATTATATTGACATAAATCACAAATTATTTTATAAAACTATTATGTTCTTGTCTTACTACCATATTTTATCATGTGTTTAAACAGGAACTGGAGCACAAAGTCATCTCTCTGGTAAAGAACCAGCTGAAGAGGTTTGAGAAGATGCTGAAGAATCTGGATTACCCAGCATGCTCTGGGAGAGAGGAGGAGGATGAGGAGGATCAGAGTGGTGTCAGAGAGGGAGCGCTGAAGATCACACTGCACGTCCTGAGAAACATGAACCAGACAGACCTCGCTAACAAACTGCAGACCAGTGAGAGTCATGTGATTTCTCATTATGTAAATTAATTTAGAATTTAAAGAGAAGAGAATTTAAGAGATAATGGAGAGCTATAGATAATGTAGAAACAGGTTCTGAGTTATGAGTGTGAGTAGGTGATGGTATATGTTCAGTGTTAATGTTAAAGAGATAATGTAGAGCTATAGATAATGTAGAAACAGGTTCAATATTATATTTTACTTTATTTACTGTGATAAGAGCATTCATTGTTTAAATAAACACACTGGTAGTGATCTCTCAGACAGGATCTGAACCAGGTGAGGGCAGATCTTTTTATTTCTATAAGATTCGAGCAGAATAGCGTAATCTATGGGGTTGAAGGCAGCAATAAACAGCAGCAGAGCGTTCGTTCGCTCTGTTAGTGCACGCACCGAAATATCGCTGTTCATCCGGGTGTATTAAACCGAACTGGCCGAACCGAACAGTATGATAAAATACAGAGAACCGTTCCATCCCTAATTTATAGTAATATCATATTAATATTGTAGTAATAATACATTAATAGTAAAATAATGTGTTAATATGTGCTTTATTTTTTCTATTTTTCTCTGTTTATTAGAACTGGCTCCATCCTGCCACCGAAAGATCAAATCTACTCTGACGGAGAAGTTTCAGAAAATTAATGAAGGAATCTCAGATCATGGAACCTCAACCCTTCTGAATGAGATCTACACAGATCTGTACATCACAGAGGGAGAGAGTGGAGAGGTCAATAATGAACATGAGGTCAGACAGATTGAAGCAGCATCCAGGAGACCAGCAACACAGGAGACACCCATCAAATGTAACGACCTCTTTAAAGACCAGTCCATCAGAACTGTGCTGACTAAAGGAGTTGCTGGAATTGGAAAAACAGTTTCTGTGCAGAAGTTCATTCTGGACTGGACTGAAGGAAAAGCCAATCAGGATGTTCTCTTCATATTTCCACTTCCTTTTAGAGAGCTGAATCTGATGAAAACTGAAAAACTCAGTCTGGTGGATCTTCTTTATCAGTTTTTTAAAGATACAAAATACTTAAAACCAGGAGATTATCATCGTTACAAAGTCATGTTCATCTTTGATGGTCTGGATGAATGTCGACTTCCTCTAGATTTCCAGAACAATGAGAGAGTATCTGATGTAACACAGTCAGCCTCAGTGGATGTGCTGCTGACAAACCTCATCCAGGGGAACCTGCTTCCCTCTGCTCTCCTATGGATAACTACTCGACCAGCAGCAGCCAATCAGATCCCTCCTGACTGTATTGATCAGGTAACAGAGGTACGAGGGTTCAGTGACCCTCAGAAAGAGGAATACTTCAGGAAAAGGATCAGAGATCAGAGCCTTGCTGAAAGAATCATTACACACATGAAGTCCTCCAGAAGCCTCTACATCATGTGCCACATCCCAGTCTTCTGCTGGATCTCAGCCACTGTTCTAGAGAGGATGTTGGGTGAAGCAGAGGGAGGAGAGATCCCCAAGACTCTGACTCAAATGTTCACACACTTCCTTATCTTTCAGATCAAACACCGCAGCCAGAAGTACCAAAGAGAAAGTGATGTTGATCTTAAACAGACTAGAGAGATTATTCTGGCTTTGGGAAAACTGGCTTTCCAACAGCTGGAGAAAGGAAACCTGATCTTCTATGAGGAAGATCTGAGAGAGTGCAGCATTGATGTCAGAGAAGTGTCCGTCTACTCAGGAGTGTGCACCCAGATCTTCAGACAGGAGTCTGAACTTCACCTGGGGAAGGTTTTCAGCTTTGTGCATCTGAGTGTTCAGGAGTTTCTGGCTGCTTTATATGCGTTTCTGTCCTTCATCTCCAACAACAGAAATGTTCTAACTAGATTTTTCTATTTTTTTGTAAAAAAAGAAACAATGTCTGACTTCCTGAAGAGAGCCGTGGACGAGGCCTTACAGAGTGAGAACGGACACCTGGACCTTTTCCTCCGATTCCTTCTGGGTCTCTCACTGGAGTCCAATCAGACTCTCTTACGAGGTCTTCTGATACAGACAGAGAACATCTCTCACAGTAAAGAGGAAGTAGTGGAGTACATCAAGCAGAAGATCAGGGAGAATCCCTCTCCAGAGAAAACTATCAGTCTGTTCCACTGTCTGAATGAACTGAATGATCATTCTCTAGTGCACGAAGTCCAGAAATACCTGAACAGAGGAGGTTCCAGTGATCTCAGTAGTGCTAGTCTCTCTCCTGATCAGTGGTCAGCTGTGGCGTTTGTGATGCTGAATTCAGAAGAGGAGCTGGATGAGTTTGACCTGAGGAAATTTCAGAGATCAGAAGAATGTTTTCTGAGGCTGCTGCCAGTGGTGAAAGTATCCAGGAATGTTGAGTGAGTATTTTCATTATTCAGTGTTTAATCTGTGATGTTTTATATTTTGTAATATTGATTAGTCTGTGTTTTTATTGATTATTTGTTGAAAAACTAAACATATCAATCAGGGGTGCGTTTCCCGAAAGTGATCACTATTAGTAAATAACAAATTAACTAGTGCAGAACCTGAGAGAAGAACAAGTCAGTTCTACAAGTTTTTTCCCAAAGCGCTTTACAAACCAAAACTTAACAAAAAAAGTTCAAAGAACATCTTTGTTGATTCCACCTCTGAAACACCTCAATCAAAACACAAACATTGATTCAGTTCTGCCAAGTATATATAAATAATTCACTATTATGCTTTAAAAAATCAGAAAAGTGTTGGATACATACTCTGAAATTTAAATAATAAAATAACATATTTAGGCATTATCTAATATTTGTAAACACACACATGACTATATAGATAAACAAAAAATCCATATAAATGATAAAACCTTTTATTAAAACAAATACTTCTAAAACGTGCACACAAAAAATAATTTGGTCCATCAACCAAATCGTTCACTCAATCACTCCAACCTCCAGCCTATAAATACATAGTTTGGGATAGAAATATCACTTCCTTGCTTAGATGAGGAAGAAGGGCCAACACAGGAAGTAAGAGATAACAACACTTCACTAAAGATGAAATTAACATCTTGTTGGTGTTTTATGGTTGGGCTCATTCTATTAAGTGATCTCAATCAATCAATCAATCAATCAACCTTTATTTTCACTCAGGAAAAACATTGAGGGTGACCCTCATTTACAATGTTGCCGAGCCTTTATAACATCAAAGGGATTGAACACATTTAATAATAATTTAGAAATAATAAGAAACAAAATGGTAAAAAATAAAAGAAGTACTAATTTTAAATCAAAAATTAATTAAAATGTATATGTAAAACAGAAAATTCTAAAATTCCATAAAAAAAACTTTGACACGTAAAAAGTAAAAAATTTATAAAATATAAAAGAAGTAAATAGATAATAGTAAAAGTAAAGTAAAATGTTAAAAGTGATTAAATGAAAAACTGTGAATGAACTAAGAACAAGAATGAAAATATAAAACATTAAAACAAAATAAAAAATAAAAAAATGAACATACTACATAAACAAAAATAAATAAATACAAATAAAAAATTATATAAAATAAAATAGAATGAGAAAAAAAGATAAACTAATAAAAAAAATAATTTAAAACCGTCACAGGCTGTCACGAATGACCCAGGCAGGGAGACGGGGAGAGCGGACACAAGTGCAGGTAGGGTGAGAAATGAATAATTTAATAAATAAATATAAATAAACCAGGAAACGAGAAACAAGTAAACACTTAAACATAAAACAGGGAGATATATACAAGGATCAAGGGAGTGAACTAAATAAATTAAACTAGATAAACAAATAACCAAAAACCAAAACAAACGAGAGAAACCAGAGAACATAAACTAAACAAACAAGAAGTACTAAAAATATATATATATATATGAACAGGGAGTAAATAAACTAAGAATAACCGAAAACCAGTAACCAAAATAAACAGTGAAACAAAATAACATAAACCTACACAAACTAGAGATACAAGAAAGAGACTAACAGGGCTAGGGAAATAAATACAAGGGAATTAACTAATAAACACAAAACAGGGGTATCTACAAGGAACTAGGGAATAACTAAATAACTGAAAACAAACGAGAGGCACTGCAGAACATAAACTAAACCAACTAGAGATAATAAAATAATAAACAGGGAATATATACAAGAGAAGGACTAGAAATAAACAAGGAAATAAACAAGAAGCTAAACTAGACAAGGTGAAACTAAACTAAGCAGGGCAAGGGAAACAAACTAGGAATAAACACGGAATAAGGGCTAAAGAAACACGGAATAAGGGCTTAAGCAACACAGAAACGCAGAGAGACAGACAACAGTGGAAGGTGCAAAGACCGACAGAGACAAAGTGGCAAACGAGGGCTATATATATAGCAACACAAACACACTAGAATGGGAAACACCTGGGGAAGGGGCGGAGCTACAAATGAGACACAGGTGGAAAAGTACTGAGACGGGAGACACAGGGGAACACAGGTCACGTGGGGAATGCACAAGAGACACGAGACAGGGCTAAGACATGACAGAAGCCTCCCCCTAAACGCGCAGCTCCCGAGGCGCGTAAAAACGAACCCCGGGGGCTGGCGGCGGGGAGAGGCCGGGGAAAACAAGAGACGAAACCGGGGACTGAAACGGAGACAGGACAGAGGACAGAGACTGGACGGGAGACTGAACGGGGAACTGAACCGGAGACGGAGACTGGACGGGGAACTGGACAGGAGACGGAGACTGGACGGGGAACGGAGACTGGACAGGGAACTGGACGGTGGACGGAGACTGGACAGGAGACTGGACAGGGAACTGGACAGGGGACGGAGACTGGACAGGGAACCGGACGTTGGACAGAGACTGGACAGGAGACAGAACGGGAGACTGGACGAAGGGTTGGACAGGTGACGGGACCAAAGACTGGACACTAGACTGGACAGGGGACGGAGACTGGACGGGACCGGACATAGGAACAGGGACGAGAACATCAACAGGGACAGAAACAAACACGGTGACTGGAACAGGAACAGAGACAGAGACAGAAACAGGAACGGGGACATAAACAGAGACAGGGACCAAAACAGGGAGAGACACAGGGACCAAAAACATGGGTGGGTGCCCAGGACTGGCAAAAGTCTGTGTGGAAGTCCAAGGTGCCAGCCTGGGCACAGGTCTGGGGTGAAAGTCCGGGGGCCTCGGTGCCTGCCTGGGTACGTGGGACCTGGGACGAAACATAGTTCTGGGAGCTGCAGGTGCTTGAGCTGGAGCCGGAGCAGCTGGGACTGCTGGTGCTGGAGCTGGAGCAGCTGGGACTGCTGGTGCTTGAGCTGGAGCAGCTGGGACTGCTGGTGCTGGAGCTGGAGCAGCTGGGACTGCTGGTGCTGGAGCTGGAGCAGCTGGGACTGCTGGTGCTGGAGCTGGAGCAGCTGGGACTGCTGGTGCTGGAGCAGCTGGGACTGCTGGTGCTGGAGCTGGAGCAGCTGGGACTGCTGGTGCTTGAGCTGGAGCAGCTGGGACTGCTGGTGCTTGAACTGGAGCAGCTGGGACTGCTGGTGCTGGAGCAGCTGGGACTGCTGGTGCTTGAGCTGGAGCAGCTGGGACTGCTGGTGCTTGAGCTGGAGCAGCTGGGACTGCTGGTGCTTGAGCTGGAGCAGCTGGGACTGCTGGTGCTTGAGCTGGAGCAGCTGGGACTGCTGGTGCTTGAACTGGAGCAGCTGGGACTGCTGGTGCTGGAGCTGGAGCAGCTGGGACTGCTGGTGCTTGAGCTGGAGCAGCTGGGACTGCTGGTGCTTGAGCTGGAGCAGCTGGGACTGCTGGTGCTTGAGCTGGAGCAGCTGGGACTGCTGGTGCTTGAACTGGAGCAGCTGGGACTGCTGGTGCTTGAACTGGAGCAGCTGGGACTGCTGGTGCTTGAACTGGAGCAGCTGGGACTGCTGGTGCTTGAACTGGAGCAGCTGGGACTGCTGGTGCTTGAACTGGAGCAGCTGGGACTGCTGGTGCTTGGGAGAGCGGCGCGGCCGCCGCTGAAATCTCGGAGAGCGGCGCTGCCGCCGCTGCAGTCTGTGAGCGCGGCGCGGCCGCCGCTGAAATCTCGGAGAGCGGCGCTGCCGCCGCTGCAGTCTGTGAGCGCGGCGTGGCCGCCGCTGAAATCTCGGAGAGCGGCGCTGCCGCCGCTGCAGTCTGTGAGCGCGGCCGCCGCTGAAATCTCGGAGAGCGGCGCTGCCGCCGCTGCAGTCTGTGAGCGCGGCGCGGCCGTCGCTGAAATCTCGGAGAGCGGCGCGGTCGCCGCTGAAATCTCGGAGAGCGGTGCGTGCAACACGGGGCGTGGCATCTCAGCCGCGTGTATCGCGGGACGCAGCGCTTCAGACGCGTGCTTAACGGGGCGTGGCATGAAGAGATCCGCTGCAGCAATGCTGGAGCCTAAAGCTGCGGTTGAAGAAAAAACCCGGACTGGAGTCCTACTCTCTTGTGCAGCGTCAGGTGTGAGTAGCGCGGGGAGCGCTGGTTCGCCGGTGAAAGCTGGCGCGGGGAAAGTCCTTGACCGCGGCTGGCTCGCCGCGCAGGGGGTCTCGGAGCGCGGTTCTGCTGCTACCGCGGGAATCACGGGCTGCGGTTCGGCTGCCACCGCGAAAGACACAGGGCGCGGATCGGCAGCTACCGCGGGAGGAAGTAGCGGCTGGCGGGCTGGTGCAGGAGGGCAGTCCTCAAACTCATCTTCACTGGACGCAGGTGTGAGGAGATCGGAGTAGTCCCAGGAATAGGACTCCTCACAGCCTGCATCCATGCCACCCCCGTCCTCGTCGGGGCGAGGATCGAGGCTGACCGCACACAGCCCAAGCGCCCCCCCGAGAAAATCCTCCCCGGAAACGGGCTTCTCCTCCGGCTGGCGGGACCCCTTAAAACGTCTACCCCGAGGCCTGCGGCGTCCTTGGGGCCTCGGGGATTCCAACGCCGGGGTCCCGAATGGAGCATGGCGGATCGTCATCCTGGAGCCAGTCCACGGGATCCCCTTGTGGGTCTCGTTGGGCGCCACTGAAGCTGGGCTGACGGGCTCCAACCCGAGGAAAGGCGCTGGGAGCGGTTCATCTCCTCGGATTTGCTCGGCGAGGAGGCGGAGAAACTCCAGGTCCGCCTTCCGAGCAGCATGCCACTGGTTTACATCCATATGGTCGGTCTTTTTGTCACGAATGACCCAGGCAGGGAGACGGGGAGAGCGGACACAAGTGCAGGTAGGGTAAGAAATGAATAATTTAATAAATAAATATAAATAAACCAGGAAACGAGAAACAAGTAAACACTTAAACATAAAACAGGGAGATATATACAAGGATCAAGGGAGTGAACTAAATAAATTAAACTAGATAAACAAATAACCAAAAACCAAAACAAACGAGAGAAACCAGAGAACATAAACTAAACAAACAAGAAGTACTAAAAATATATATATATATATGAACAGGGAGTAAATAAACTAAGAATAACCGAAAACCAGTAACCAAAATAAACAGTGAAACAAAATAACATAAACCTACACAAACTAGAGATACAAGAAAGAGACTAACAGGGCTAGGGAAATAAATACAAGGGAATTAACTAATAAACACAAAACAGGGGTATCTACAAGGAACTAGGGAATAACTAAATAACTGAAAACAAACGAGAGGCACTACAGAACATAAACTAAACCAACCAGAGATAATAAAATAATAAACAGGGAATATACACAAGAGAAGGACTAGAAATAAACAAGGAAATAAACAAGAAGCTAAACTAGACAAGGTGAAACTAAACTAAGCAGGGCAAGGGAAACAAACTAGGAATAAACACGGAATAAGGGCTAAAGAAACACGGAATAAGGGCTTAAGCAACACAGAAACGCAGAGAGACAGACAACAGTGGAAGGTGCAAAGACCGACAGAGACAAAGTGGCAAACGAGGGCTATATATATAGCAACACAAACACACTAGAATGGGAAACACCTGGGGAAGGGGCGGAGCTACAAATGAGACACAGGTGGAAAAGTACTGAGACGGGAGACACAGGGGAGCACAGGTCACGTGGGGAATGCACAAGAGACACGAGACAGGGCTAAGACATGACACAGGCTTTCTGATGGTGATTAGAATATAAAAGTTTAAAATGATTCAGTGAGAAATGGCTTTTAATATTTCAACTTCGATATTCGTTTTTATAAAAACAGCTACTCCACCTCCTCTTGATTTTCTGCCTATTCTGTAAAACATGAAATTTTCTAAAGCTACATCAGTGTCACTTACATGACGCCTGTGCCAGGTTTCTGTCAGAATTAAAATATCGGGATCAGCCTGAGCACTTAAAATTTTCAGTTGGTCCATTTTATCTTTTTGCAGTAGGCTTCTGATATTTAGATGCAGAATTCTAAGACCCTTTCTAAGTTTAAAACTATTAAATCATGGGGGATTTAATAAGAGGACACAATTGAAGGGGAGTGTAAATTAAGTTATTTGTATGGATAAAACTGTTAAAATGCTTTGCATTTTTCTTTTTGTGATTATGGAAAGTGTTGGTCCTAGGATTACTCACGGTGGCTATTGGTAAAATTAAATGAGTATTCTCATTTTTAGGCAGTCATCTAAGGTTTAAAACAGAGTAAAATATGTTGTGCCCTAAAATCTGTGAACCGAGACTGCTTGGATGGATTCCGTCGTGCCTGTAGAACGAGGGACGGTTCCATAACAGGTTAAAATTGTCAAAAAAAGCCAGGCCATATTAGTATCAGTCCTGATCAAACACATGCAAAATGTGACCTATAACTAATACCAACTACTCAAACCAATAAATAAACAATTAATAATGAGTAAGCAAATGCAGCAGCATTATTGCACCGTAACATCTCGATCAGTGCACTTGCCAGCCCATGCCAGTTAGAGCTTAGATTCAGGTCGGGCTCAAGAAAATGATCTGTGATGTAGATGTCTGTTTTTAATGCTATTTTTATTTTATAAAACCCTATGCATTATAAACACAATATAGCAGAGTAACAAATCAAACTGTTAAAAAATATGTTGCATCAGATAGAATGTTATAATCACGCAGCTCTGGCACTGTGCGCACGTGAGCTTCTTACGCACTGCAGTGCGGTGTGCAGCTGCTAATAGTAATAATATATTTTTGTGTTTTTGCACTTTTGCACCGGGCTCAGGTCGGGTCAGGCTGGATTCTTTGGGGCCCGATTTAAACTCTAATGCCAGAACACAAGCCAGAGTGTACTGTTTTCCTAGTGTCCACACCGCCTCAAACCGCGCCCTTGAGTGACCGCTAACAAAGCGCTCGGTGGTCGTGCTGTGTGTGGGGTAAACAGCCCGGTCAAATTTAACAGTTCAGCCTGTAACACAGGCCCACCACTGCCGCCTCGCTCCCCCACTAATCTCCACTCTAACCTCACATTGCGACCAAACCCAGCGGTGCCGCTGCTCACTGATCTGAGACCGGACCGGTGTTCTGTCGATTTGTGCTACCCGTCAACATGTGCTACTCAGTGTCTTTGCACATGCGCCGAACCACGGTTTTTAAATGTTTACATGTGTTTTTATACTAATTTTGTTTTCCTTAAGCGGATTATATAGTATAAAATAACTGGAGTATTGTGCTTTAGTGTTACGAAATTACAAAGGGCATTTCAAGTAAAAAAAAAGAATAAAAATATATAACCCTTAGCTTATATTTACCCTGATTTACTGCTTTAAGCCCATGAGATAACCTACCTGTACTTCAGCTGGGAGTATTCTCTAACTCAGCCATACTTCATATCCTGCCTGCTGTTTTATTTAAGTAGCTTTTCTTATAGAAATCAACAGTACAGCGGCGCTGTGCTGAATCACCCATATCTGGGTCTGAAATAGAGCTGATGCAGGACAGTGGGAGCGGAGCTGCTTTCAGTCTACATCTCAGTCATCGGGCTGCTCTACTCGACCGTGATCAGCTGCTGTCACCACTAACCTTTCCTTCAGATCGAAATAAATTCCTCATCCAGTCCTCCCCATTTAGCTACTAAATCTAGGAACTAAACTAAATCACCCTCAATGTGAGCACTACTGCTATCTCAGCTGTTGGTCATGTTTAATTTGCGAGCTGCAAGCACAAGTCATGTGTGCTAGTATCGTGAACGATATTATATCGCCCACCCCAAACCGATACGTTATAATAAAATGTGTATAGTGATAGGGGGGTGGGAGATGTGCTTTCCTCAGTCTTCGCAGGAAGTAGAGGCGCTGCTGGAGCTCTCCTGAAGTCAACAACCATCTCTTTGGTTTTATCCACATTTAGACATAGGTTGTTGGTTCTACACCAGTCTTTCAGCCACTGCACCTCCTCTCTGTATGCTGACTCGTCGTTCTTGCTGATGAGGCCAACTCCAGTTGTGTCATCGGCGAACTTGATCATGAGTCAGCAGAGTGAACAGCAGTGGACTGAGCACACAGCCCTGGAGGGCACTGGTGCTCAGTATGGTGGTGCTGGAGGTGTTGTTTGCAATCCTGACTGATTGTGGTTCAGGCCCAGCAAGCTCAGTTTTTCAATCAGATGCTGAGGGATGATGATATTGAATGCTGAAATCGATGAACAGCATTCGAACATAGCAGTCTTTGTTGTCCAGGTGGGTGAGAGCCAGGTGAATTGCAGTTGAGATGGCATTGTCTGTTTAACTGTTTGGACGCAAACTGCAGTGGGTCCAGTGAGAAGGGGAGCTGTTTTTTTATGTGCCTAATGACCAGCCTCTCAAAGCAGTTCATGATTATGGGGGTAAGTGCAATGATACGGTAGTCATTAAGGCAGGAGAATTCTTTGGCACAGGGACGATAGTGGTGGTTTTAAAACACGTTGGCACGACTGCATTACTCAGAGAAATGTTAAAAATGTCTGTGAGTACATTTGCGAGCTGTTCTGCGCATCCTCTGAGCACTCTGCCAGATATGCTGTTTGGTCCTGGGGCTTTCTGTGGGTTGACTCTGATTAGAGTTCTCCGCACATCAGCTGAGGACAGGCACAGTACCTGGTCGTTTGGAAGAGGTGTGGTCTTCCTTGCAGTCTTGTGGTTCTGTGCTTCAAACCTTGCCTAGAAGTTGTTCAGCGCATCTGGAAGAGAGGGATCACTGTTACAAGCAGTTGGAGGTGTCTTGTAGTTGGTGATGGCCTGGATGCCCTGCCACATGCGCCAAGTATCAGCAGTGTCCTGGAAGTGGGCGTGGATTTTCTTTGCGTAGGTGCGCTTTGCCTCTCTGATGCCCCCGGGAGAGCTTGGCTCTAGCCGTTCTGAGGTTGTCACTTGCTTCTTGCTTTGGAGAGCAGGATGGATGGATGGATTTTGCAGGTGTAGGAGGGTCTCCTGGTCATAGATGTTGGTGCCAGTTGCTCTGATAGCAAACTCTTGCATGATTGCGAGTGTAGATTGGATTTTTAACAACAATATGAACCAAATAGCATCATGTTTTGCTCCCGGCTCGCGCCGCCAACAGGACAATTCTCAATTCCACAGCTAAATCAATTAAGGTGTGGATGAAGGACCACCAGATCAAGACCCTGTCATGGCTAACCCAATCTCCAGCCCTGTGTTACACCTTAGCCTGTGTCTGTCCAATGTCTTTCCTTTTTTTTGGTTCCTTCCTGCTCCTGTCCTCTGTTCTCTTGTTTACTGTTGTGTTTTGGTCTTGTCTCCGACTTAGCCCGGCCGTGTAATCTGTAACCCCTCCTGTCTCATTTGTTACTCTGCCCCCCTCATTACCTCCACAGGTGTTGCTAGTGTGTGCCTGTGTATAAATACCCCATGTGCTCCTTTGTTCTCTGTCGCGCTTTTTGTTTGACCGTGTCCTGTTACTCTGTCCAGATCGTTTTTATATGTTTTGTTTAGCCTCAGACCTGCTGTTTTTTTTGTCTGTTTTTTTTTGTCATAGTGTTTTGTTCTTTGTTAGTTTCTCCATGTCTAATAAAAGTGACTTGCGCTTGCATCCGGCCTCCTCCTCCTTCGTGCTTTATGTAACACGGAGGAGGAGGCCAGATGCAAACGCAAGTCACTTTTTTTTGGCACACACTAGGGATTCCTGTGGAGTTAATGAGGGGGGGGGGCGGAGTAATTTCATTTATTCAGGGAAAACATCTATTCAAACTAACCTGTCCCTATGTGAAAAAGAATTTGCCCCTAAACCTAATAACTTGACTGTGTCACCCTTGGTGGCAACAACTGAAATCAAGAGTTTGTGATAACTGTCAATGAGTCTTTCACATCTCTGTGGAGGAGTTTTGCTCTTCTGTAACACTGATCTTAATTGAGCCAAGTGAGACCTGCAATTCTTTAGATGTTGTTTTGTGTTCTTTTGGAGTAATTATGTGGGCCGGTCACTCCTGGGAAGGTTCACCAGTAATCCATGTTTTCTCCATTTGTGAATAATAGCACTCACTGTGGTTCTCTGGCATCTCAAAGCTTTAGAAATGACTTTGTAACCTTTTCCAGACTGATAGATGATTAGTGTTACAGTAAATTTATGGGGGGTTAAATGATGATTAATCATCAAATCAAATTAAATGTATTTTTGTATAGCACTTTTTACAATTGATGTCACAAAGCAGCTTTACAGAAATGTGATCACAGGACAAAGAATCAGGGAAAACATTAAACATAAAAAATACAGAATACAGAACCCCCAGTGAGCGCGGAGGCAAGGAAAAACTCCCTTAGAGCTGGAGGAGGAGGAAGAAACGTTGGGAGGACCAATACTCACATATAAGTGGTACCCATCCCACCACTGGTCAAATGACTTTTAAATTAATTTTAAAAGGTCTTTATATCCTGGAGTATAGCAGCGCCACTAATGGAAGCAGTTAGAGTTCATGTAAGCTTGGATGTAATCTGTAGTGGAGAGTAAGATGGATGATGAGCAGCTAATCTGTGGTGGGTGATGGAGAAGAGCTGACTTCAGAAACTTCCATCAGTCTGGATGGACAGGGGACATGAGAGCCTGGGGGTCCAACATCCATCGGTATCGGGTCAGACAGGTGGGCAGTCAGTAACTCGGAGGAGCAGAGAGATGGAATTAGTTTTAACTGGATTTGTGTAAAACAGAGAATATAAAACAGTATCAGAGTGTGGCTAATGACTCCGGCAGAACTGAATAAAACAGCCTAACTAAAGGTAGAGAGCCAGAAGGTAACATAGACACAGAGGCTCCCTGAAACACCAGCATCCACCCACTCCACCGTCCACAAACCTGAGTGACCGTGTGCAGTGGGAGAACAGCAGCACCAGCATCTCAGTTTACCTACAATTCCCTCTGTCCATGAACCTGATCTGCAGCCTTATCTAAAGTGAAAAACATTAATTACCAAAAGCTAAACTAAACAAGTAAGTTTTCAGTCTAGACTTAAAGATTGAGACTGTGTCTGAGTCCTGAACATATTCAGGGAGGTTATTCCAGAGTTGAGGCGCTTTATAAGAGAAAGCTCTTCCTCCTGCAGAATTTTAGGAACTACTAAGAAACCAGCACCCTGAGATCTAAGTAATCACGGTGGTTCATAATAGAAGATGAGATCTCGTAAATACTCAGGAGCGAGCCCGTGTAGGGCTTTATATGTTAACAGGAGAATTTTATAGTCTATGCGGAATTTGACTGGAAGGAGTGCAGTGCTGACAGGACTGGACTAATGTGCTCAAATGTTCTAGTTTTATTAAGGACCCTGGCTGCAGCATTTTGAACTAGCTGAAGTTTATTTAATTACTGCAGTAACATACTGACAGTAGTGCATTACAATAATCTAGCCTTGAGGTAATGAAGGCATTTACTCATTTTTCGGTGAAAAAAAGCTGTTCTAGTAACATTAGATATGTGTTTATCGAATGCTAGATCTGAACCTATGATAACACCAAGGTTTTCAGCTACTGAACCAGGTGTGACGGAGAAGTCGGCCAGATTTAACATTAAGTCTGATCATTTATTTCTAGCAGCTTTGAATTTCTGTTTTATCATTATTTAATAGGAGAACATTGTGAGACATCAATGTTTTCTCATCTTTTACACATTTCTCGATTTTCTTTATTCTCACTCACATTTCTTGTTCAGAGGTTTAATTACCGCTGTTTTAATGACTTTGGGTACATGCCCCTGGGTAAACGATGAGTTTACTCTCATTAACGGAAGTTTAATTATATATGGCTGTACCTGTTTTAGTCATTTTGAGGGAACTGCATCAAGTGTGCTGGTTGTGCTGTTTGATGAGGAGATAATTTTCTCTAGTTCTAGCTGTTGGTTAAAGTGGGTTAAAAACTCATCATAACTTCAGTAACTGAGTTTTGTCCTATATCAGCCACACCAGATGACATATTTATCTGTTGAATTTTATCCTGAATGTTTTCAGTTTTCTATCAAAGAAGTCCATAAAAGCGTTGCTGGTGTGAATGGCTGGAATCTGAGATTCAGTACCTGCCTGGTTTTTAGTTAATTTGGAAATAACACTAAAGAGGCCAGATACGCTGAGTGGGCTTTATTAAGTTCTTTCTATATTTGACAAGACTGCCTTTCCATGCAGAATAGAACACTTCCAGTTTAGTTGATCGAAATAATTATAAATTTTGTACTAACTGCTTTAAGGTACGACTTTGATCATTGTACCATGGTGCAAGCTTTTTTGTCTCTCTTTTTTGTGTTTAAGGGGAGCTACACCATCTAAAATAATAACTTTCTAAACAACTGATTAGTTTTTTCTAGTTCCAGTGAGTCTGCTGGACAGTGTACTACAGTTGAAAATCAGGAAGTTTAACAGTAAGTGGCTAAGAGAAATCAGAATTTGCAAATTTACTAAACAATAATGATAGAGGCAGCTGTGTGTGTGTGTGTTTGTTAGGGAGGACTTTATCTGTATTTGTTTTTTTATATACATAGGCAGATTTTTAATTTGTAATCAAGCAAGAAAAAATTGTTCACTGAGTAATGAGAATAAGAAAAAAAATAATAGTATATAAAATATACTAATACACCTCCTTCCTAAGGGGTGTGTGTTTATATGTCAGTGTTTCTAATGGATTATCATTTCTCTCTCAGGCTGTGGGGGTGTAATCTATCAGATAAAATCTGTGCAGATCTGGCCTCAGCTCTCAGCTCAAACTCCTCAACTCTGAGAGAACTGAACCTGAGTCATAATAAACTGCAGGATTCAGGAGTGAAGCTGCTCTCTGCTGGACTGAAGAATCCACACTGTAAACTGGAGAAACTGTGGTAAGATCATCAAAATACAACAAACAGCATCTCACCTTCACACACACACACACACACAAACATGATCTCTTATGCAAATTAAATTAAGCAGGTGTGCTCAGTCCAGATTAGGCCGTCGACATTTGCAAAAAATGCGTATCGGTATCGGATCGGACGACACAAGAAAATGCCGATCCAGACTCCCGATCCAGTTTTGTTCACAGTCCGATCCGGGTTTTCCAGCGCACTCATTTAGATAATCCATTCCAGTTTTTGCTGTGTTTTCGCCAGTGAGAGTAAAATCCAGTCCGCATTTTTCAGCACACCTTCAGCAAACGAGCATAGCATCTCCCCGGGCCGGGAAAGATGAACTCCGGTCAGACCGGCTGGAGGCAGCGTTAGCTCCCTTTATGAAGAGTTTTTTCTTTGAATTTAATAAAGTTTTCTCTCTTAACATTATGATGTATGCTTTGTTGTGTTTTTAGTGTCATTATGCTTATTGTAGTATCACATCTCAACTAGTGGGTATGGGTAAATTTCACAATTATTTGCAAATAAAGTTTATGAAACATGTTATGTTTCTTATTTATGCAACTAAAAGGTAAAACTGTGTGAAACATAGCTTATTTTGATAATTTAGCTTTAATTGCTTATAAAAAATATTTATTATATTATGGTTACATTACTAACACAGGAGCAGGCTGACACCTGAGCATACTGAAATGCTCGTCTTTGTAAAAAAAATAATCTCCCCATCATGCTCGGACTGCAGGCAGGGCAAACAGTTGGAATTGAAGGGAGTGTGTAGATGGGATGGAGCAGCAAAGTGTGGAGGAGATTGGGGAGTAGAAGGCATTTTGCTTTTAAATAGTTTTCATTATTTGCACTGATTTTTTTTAAGCTTTGGTTTACACTTGTTCAAGAGCACTGATGAGTACAGCAGTCAAGAGTACTGATGCTGTTAATAGACTATTTTCTACTCAGTTTGTGTGTTTTGCTTTTTTAATACAATTTACAATATTATTTGCACTTATGGCTTTTTAAGCCTTGGTTTACTGTCGCCATTTCTGTTTGTTATTTATTATTTTGTCTATTTTGAGTTTATTAATGGCTAAATAAACAGGTCAGTTTCTCCTTACCAACCATTGTGTATTATTCAAACACACCTAATTCAGCTGGCTACTTGTTATCAAGAGTAAAACACTTTTCAACATGAGTTTGACAACACAGTAAGTTGGCTAAATAACTTTAAACTAAAAAAAATCGGTATCGGATCGGAAGTTCAAAAAGCTGGATCGGGACATCCCTAGTCCAGATACCAGGTGGAGAAGTGGAGACAAAGTGAAAAATATAGTTTGGGAGGGAAAGGGGAACTGCTGTGTTTTTGTTGGTGTGAATGACTGGAATCTGAGGTTTATTACCTGCCTGGTCTTTTCTATATTTGACAAGACTGTCTTTCCACTCAGAATGAAACACTTCCAGTTTAGTTGATCGATATTATTATAAATTTTGTACTAACTGCTTTAAGGTACGAGTTTGATCATTGTACCACATTGCGAGCTTTTTCTGTCTCTCTTTTTTGTGTTTAAGGGGAGCTACACCATCTAAAATAATAATTTTCTAAACAACTGATTAGTTTGTCTAGTTCCAGTGAGTCTGCTGGACAGTGTACTAGAGTTGAAAATCAGGAAGTTTAACAGTAAGTGACTAAGAGACTATGTGCTATGCTGCATGAAAGTAAGACAGCACCTATCTATCTATCTATATAAAGAAATCAGTATTTGCAAATTTGTGTGTGTGTATGTGTGTTAGGGAGGATTTATCCGTATTTGTTTTTTTTAATTATTATACATAGGCAATTTTTTATTTGTAATCAAGCAAGAAAAGAGGTCACTTCAACACCTACAGTTGCACTTATTTTAATTCACTGACTAGTAATAATAAGAAAAAGAATAATAATAATACATAATAAAGAATATAATATTTATCTCAAAAATATACTAATACACCTCCTTCCTAAGGGGTGTGTGTGTGTTTATATGTCAGTGTTTCTAATGGATTATCATTTCTCTCTCAGGCTGGCTGTGTGTAATCTATCAGATAAAAGCTGTGCAGATCTGGCCTCAGCTCTCAGCTCAAACTCCTCAACTCTGAGAGAACTGAACCTGGGTGTTAATAAACTGCAGGATTCAGGAGTGAAGCTGCTCTCTGCTGGACTGAAGAATCCACACTGTAAACTGGAGAAACTGTGGTAAGATCATCAAAATACAACAAACAGAGCATCTCACCTTCACACACACACACACACACACACACATGATCTCTTGAAAAATATAAATTTGGAGGGAATGGGATACTGCTGTGTTTTTGTTGTGAAAACATTGTTTTACCATATACTTTCTAATTTTTTCAGCTTAGCAAATACAACATTCTTTTAGAAAAACAACAAAAAAATTACTTTTTATTACCACTTTTATGGGTGTTGACACTTAATTAGCAGGTGTTTAAATACTCCTAAAAAGGCGAGCTCTGACTATGAGTTCTTTTGCTTCCTGCTTCTGTGCCGTTCAGACGCTTCTCTGCTTAGCTCTGCTATCTCTGCTATCTTTCATACTTTTCTTTATTTTTAGACATTTTCGAGCTACAGTGTCTGAGCTCATTATTTAGATTAGCACTAGCACTACCATATTTTGTTTCTTATTTTATTTTTTTTCTAGTTTCTTTTGGACATTTTATAGTAGAGCCATAGGCACAGGAATCAGAAAAGTTTCTGTAGAGTGCTAAAGAAGAAATCTACAAAATGCCTTCTTGTGTGGGTTCAGAGCACCAGTGCTGCCAGAACTGCTACAATCTTCTACAAAGAATGACTGTTATCAGAGTTTAAGGACTGGCATTTCTGCGCTGTTCGAGGACCATCGGAGCGTGGGAGTGCTGCGAGCGGACAACAGGTTTTTAACGGAGCAGCGAGCAGTGGAGACGAACAGAACTGGACCAGCAGATCATGTGGACATCCGTAATGTGAGTACAGCTGAAAGATATGGGAAAAACCAGCAATGGGTTGGCATTGGAGCTAAACCCAAACGCCATGCCACATACAGCTCTGTAGTATCCTCCACTCCTGCTAACATAGCAAATCTGGCTAATGCTAATGCTAAAGCTATTGCTCGGAGATCACAGAGCACAGAGCCAGAGGAAATCAGTTCCAGTCACTTAGTTTGCAAAACAGATTTGAGCCACTGCAAGACCTTAATGACTTTTTAAATACCAGCCAGTATGATTCAGAAAGAACCAGAAGATTCAGCCATTCAAAACACCCCAGGAGAGCCACAGGGCTCAGCAGACACCCTTGTTTTGGGGGATGACTCTGTTCATGGCATGAAAAATAATCAGAAACTCATCGTTCGATGTGAGCCAAACATCACAGTTTCTGAACTGAATAAGAAGCTTCCAGCACTACTGGCTGAATACAGAACAGTGAAACGAATCATTGTTCATGTTGGAAAGAACGATACAAAGAAAGAGGAGTCTGAGGTGTTAAAAGAGACTTTAATGATCTTTTTACCACACTGCGCAAGTTCAACATCCAGACATTCATCAGTGGTCCTCTACCTGCAAGGGGCTGCAATATGTTCTCTTTGCTGTTGGCTTTAAAACATTTGGCTTCAGAAAACCTGCAGGTCAAACGGACTGAACTTCATTGACAATTTCAATCTGTTTTTTGGGAAGAGAGTTTTTCAGGCGAGATGGACTGCACACCAACAAGAGGGGAGTCAAATTCCTGTCACAGAACATCATTTTTTCTCTGTGCAACTTCTCTGTTCCCACTGGTGAAGACACGTCAGCTTTAACACCCAAGAACACTGTCTGCACTACAGAGACACAACATCCTTCCCCCACAGAGACTGCGGAGTTATCGGATGGGAGCCATGTTCTTCTGTATCAACTGCCGGAAACACCGAAACTGCATGAACACTCCACACCATCCTCCATCTCCACCTCATCATCATCATCCTCCATCTCCACCCCATCATCACCCCACCTGAACTTCCCAGCAACCATGGAGAAGCTGGTATCTGCAGGGACAAAGCTGACGCTTTCTCTGTCAGCGAGTCCTCGGGTACAGCGAAAAATCAGCTCAACTTCTCCTCCACAGTCACCTACTGCCTCACTAGATTTAGGGGCGTGTCCTGTGTCTTTGGTATTGTTGCGCAGCTCCAACGGCGCAAAAGGGTGTGTTATAATTCCCTTAATTATTCATGGGTGTGTTTTGGGCGTAACGTGAAATAAACCAATCAGTGTGTCAGTATCCATCCCCTTTAAGACACAGCTGCACGCTGACTTCTGTTCGTTCCTATTTTAACAGCGCATAGGAAATTGCGCCGTCATGCTGTGCAGATAAACCAGCAGCTTAGGGAAGAGTAAAGTTATTTTATTCTTTATTCTGTTTATTGTTTATATAAAAACTGGGTTTGCAACACTGAATATTAATCAAGCAATCGATTATTTACACCGGAGGGGGACCCTCATTTACAGTTTAAAAGGGATTAAAAATATTTTAAAAAATAGAAATAAAAACTGACATTTACTATAGATGAATAAAATATATACAAGGAAAAATAGGACATTTTAAAAACATCATAAAAATTGACATAAAAAGTAAAGAATTTATATCTTATGAAGAAAATAATAATAGCAGTGAAAGTAAAGTAAAATGATAAGAATGATAAGAGATTATCAAATTTATTTCAATAAACTAAGAACATGGGAATCATGGGGAATATATATATATATAATTTGATTAATAAAATCATTAAAATAATTAAAATGAATAAAAAATAAATAATATAAAATATAAACTCATTAAACACAATCACAGGCTTTCTGCGCAGAATAATAAAAGTTCCAGTTAGTTTCAGTTTCAAATCATGAAAACAGCTCATCAAAACCTCAACCTCTCCTTTATATTTGACAATATTTGATGAACTTACAGGTCCTCACTTGTTTTTATTTAACTGAACTGAGTTTTATATTGTTTGTAGCCTCGCGCTGAATTCAGTGAAGCCAGAAAGATTAGGTACAAGAAAAGGCAGATAAATGACATGACAGCTGAACTTTTTGTGAGCAGAGTGTGCTCTGCACCATGCAAACCATCAGACTCTGTAGATACTCTGCTGGATAGTTTTAACTCAAAAACTGCTAGAGTTTTAGATGAGATTGCACCAGTTAGAGTTAAAACCATGCCATGCAAGCAGAAAGCTCCATGGAGAAATGATGCTGCAGTTCAGCTCCAAAAGAGAGAATGCAGAAAGGCTGAGCGCAGATGGCGAAAAACCAAGCTTCACATTCACAAAGAAATTTTTAAAGATAGACTGCGTGATTACAATAAAATAATGTGCACATCTAGACAATCCTATTTCTCCAGCATTATTAACAATAATATTAACAATAGCAAAGTTCTTTTCACTGTGGTTGACATACTAACTAACTCACCTACATATATGACCTCTGAGCTAGTTTCAACTGAGAGATGTACTGTAATACTGTGCATATTTACACTAGTCCATTACTGTACAATTACTGCATAATATTTATCCGCATATTATGTAAATTATATATCTATAGCTTTTATAATGTGTTATATTTCATATCTTTAATTCTTTTTAATTTTACCTATTCTATTCTATATATTCATTACTTGTGATACTTTTTAATTATTGTTCTTTGCTCTTATTGTAACTGTGCTGCTGTAATAACTGACTTTCCCTCTGGGATTAATAAAGTTCTATCTATCTATCTATCTATCTATCTATCTATCTATCTATCTATCTATCTATCTATCTATCTATCTATCTATCTAATACTAAAATACACAATATCAGACAAGCCATCAGTACACCTATATCCACCGATGAGCTCATGTGCTCTCCAAAACCATGCAAAAGCATCATAGTCAAAATGTCCCAATTTAGCACTATTAATGAAGAAGTTTTAATTGATACAGTGAGTCACCTCAAATCATCCACTTGCAGTCTTGATACATTACCAACCAAGTTTTTAAAGAATGTTTTTTACTCAATATCAGCAGACATTCTTCAAATAGTAAGTACCTCACTTATGTTGGGTGTTTTTCCAAATGCATTAAAAACAGCCGTTGTGAAGCCTCTCTTAAAAAAGAAAAAATTAGATACAAACTTAATAAACAATTACAGACCAATCTCTAAAAAAAATGTATTCAAGCAAGTTATGCACTTTCTGTCCATAAATAACTGTCTAGACCAATTTCAGTCAGGTTTCCGGCCCAATCATAGTACTGAGACTGCGCTAATTAAGGTTATCAATGACATTCGCTTAAACACAGACTCAGGAAAAATGTCTATTCTACTACTGCTTGATCTCAGTGCTGCCTTTGACACCATTGACCACAACATTCTCATAGATAGACTTGAGAACTGGGTTGGACTTTCTGGAACTGTCCTAAAATGGTTTAGTTCATACCTTCATGGAAATACTTTGTGGAAATGGAAAATAATGTTTCTGTGAGACTGTGCAAGTGACCTGTGGTGTACCCCAGGGTTCAATTCTTGGGCCACTCTTATTTAATTTATATATGATTCCTCTGGGTGAAATCATGCGTGACTATGGGATATCTTACCACAGCTATGCAGATGACACTCAGATCTACATGGCCCTCTGCCCAAACAACTATGGTCCCATTGACTCACTGTGTAAATGCCTTGAGCAGATAAATAAATGGATGGGACAGAACTTTCTGCAGTTGAATAAAGATAAAACAGAGATTATTTTATTTGGGAATAGTAATGAGAGGCACAGACTAGCTGCCTATTCTGGATTCAAAAAGCCTAAAATCTAAAGAACTAGTGCGTAATCTTGGTGTACAAATGGACTCTGATCTCACTTTTAACAGTCATGTCAAAGCCGTAACCAAATCAGCATTTTATCACCTCAAGAACATAAATAAGATCAGAGATTTTCTGTCTACAGCAGACCTGGAGAAACTCATCCACGCCTTTATTTCTAGTAGGATTGATTACTGTAAGGGACTCCTAACTGGACTCCCAAAAAAGACCATCAAACAGCTTCAGCTGATTCAGAATTCAGCAGCCAGAGTTCTGACTAAGAGTAAAAGAAGGGAGCACATCACCCCCATCCTTAAATCCCTACTCTGGATACCAGTATGTTACATAAACGACTTTAAGGTTCTGTTACTGGTCTATAAATGTCTTAATGGTGCAGGACCAGCATATTTATCTGATGTGCTCCAGCAGTATGAGCCGAGCAGAACTCTCAGATCATCAGGAACTGGTCAGTTAGAGCTTCCTAAAGTGAAAACTAAACATGGAGAGGCAGCGTTTAGCTACTACACTGCTCTTAAATGGAACCAGTTAACAGAGAGCATTAGAAGAGCACCAACAATAAACACTTTTAAATCCAGACTGAAAACCTACATGTTTAATCAGGCCTTCAGCTTAGCTTAAAACACTGCAGCTCCGCCCACTTTTATTCTGTAACGGCACTTTTGTATCATGTTTTATTCATGCTTTATTCTTATTTTATTTTTTATTTCCAATTCCTTGTTGTTCTTTTACATGTTTTTAAATGTTACTTCTATTTGTTTTAATCATGTTTGAATCAATCATGCTTTATTCACCCAACAACACTCCAACCTGCAATGATTAAAATGTATTACATGGAATATACATGGAATCGGCTCCCAAGAGAAAAAAAAAACTAAAATACTCCTCCATCTCAGCCGTTTAAAAGCAGATATATACCTTCTACAAGAAACTCACCTAACAGAATCAGATCAACATAAACTGAAATCAGTAGAACACAATCATATATTTACAGCCAATTATAACTCTAGACAAAGAGGTGTAGCCATTTTAATACATAACAAAATCACATTCACACACAATACTACAATCACAGACCCAGATGAACGATTTATCATCATAAATATCACCATTAACAACCACACTTTTACCATTGCTAACATCTACAGACCAAATATTGACAATCCCTCATTTTTTCATGACTTTTTTACACAAATTTTCTCACTATCTAACTCTTCAATTATAATCGTAGGCGATTTTAATACAGTTATAGATTCATCTTTAGACCGATCAGCTCATACTCAGAACACACGCAACTGGAATTCCACTGAAATAATAAAACAGTACATGCAGGATTTTGGTCTTGGTGATGGGTGGTGACAAAATCATCCAACAACCAAATAATTCACATTTTACTCAGCAGTACATAAATCATATTCACACATTGATTATTTACTAATTAGTAATTAAATTTTGTCAAACATTGAACATATACAAATTCACCCTATCACAATAAGTGACCGTGCACCTGTCTCAATGATATGGAATTCAAACACTGAATACATACTGAAAATATTTAGCAAATCTCATTAAGCTTAATAAAGAAAAAATATTTTTCCAACCATAAAAAACTCAGCAGGGAAAATAGTACAGACACCTGATGAAATTAACGACACCTTTAAAGATTTTTAAAAATGTTTATTCATCAGGCAATGAAACCAACTTAGATGAAATCAGTAACTTTCTGGACCACATCAAACTGCCTAAATTAACCAAAAACCAAAAACATACACTTGAAATATCATTATCTCCAGAAGAATTCTACAAAGCCCTAAAACACATTCCTAACAATAAAGCACCAGGACCTGACGGATTCCCTGCTGAGATTTATAAACACTATTGGTCATCCCTATCTCAACTGTTTTACAGAATGATATCAGAAATTAAACAAAATGCAAGACTACCAACAAACATGAATACTGCAATCATCTCCCTTCACCTTAAACCAAACAAAGACCCTACCCTACCATCCAGCTACAGACCATTATCATTAATAAATACAGACACAAGAATGATCAGCAAGGCTCTAGCCAACAGAACAGAAACAATAATCCATAATTTAATACATCCTGATCAAACTGGATTTCTCAAGGGTCGACATTCATCCACCAATATGTGCAGATTAGTGAACATAATAGATTACACCTCTCACCAGAACATACCAACAGCAGTTGTTACCCTGGATGCAGAGAAAGCCTTTGATAGAGTGAACTGGAAACTCTTATTCACCACACTGCACAAACTCGGGTTTGGAGAATCATTTATTAATTGGCAGTGTTGGGAAGTAACGGATTACATGTAACGGCGTTACGTAATCAGATTACAAATTATGAGTAACTGTAATCCGTTACAGTTACTGCTTCAGTAAGTGGTAATCAGATTACAGTTACTCTGCTAAAATAAAAGGGTTACATTGCGGTACTTTCCTATTTTTGCTCTTCCAATCCAACACCGACAAAACGCAAATAACATTTTGGTGTGAAATCGCTCTGATATGACAGGGAACTGTCTGCCCCTCCTCCCGTCTCGCTGCACACACACACACACAGAGGAGGGGCAGACAGCGGCTCCGCACACACAACCAGACGAAATTAACTGACATTTTGGTCAACGAATAAAAACGAGACGAAAATGTTTGGCAGGGACGAAATCCAATCAGAACTGATTTAGTTCTGTGAAAGGTAGGGACCAGTTAGGAAGAGATCCAATCACTGCTACTTTAGCGAAGGCGCCGCGCGCTCAGTTACAAACCCGGGAATTAACCTGTCGTTACGGAGCTCGACTGGAAGTTAACTCGACAGTGTTCAGCAGGAAGAGAGAGAGGCGAGAGTCGATATATTTCTTCTTTGACGTCGCGAAAAACAAGATAATGTGTAAACAGAGACTCCATCTCCGGTAAAAACACCACTAATCTTTCAGCTTCTGCAGACCAGAGTCACACAGATCTCCATGCAGAGATCAGCGTTTTAATGCTGATGTTATTTCATGAGCTGATGGGGTGTTTAACTCGGCAGTGCACTAAAACACAGAACTGATACAGAACTCACTCATTAAGATCAGATCATCTGTTTAGTCTCACAGTGGGAAAGATATAGCTAGTGTTAAAGCAGGAACAGGTCAGAAAGGAACTCAATAATATAACGAAAATAAAACAATAAAATAAGTCAATCTATGAACCCAAAAGTCTGTGTAAAGTTCCTTACAGCACTTTCTCATAAGTTTCTCACTTTAACTCATGAAGATGAGAGCATCTCTACAGGACAGTGTGTGAATGTTTGTTTTGATCTCATTTATAGAATGTAGCTCCAGTAGGTGTTCTGGGTTACTGCTGGAGATAAAACTAGATCATTTAAAAGCTGTTTTTGCATCTACAGCTCTGTTTAAACTTTAATTTAACTATTCAGATGTTTTATGACCTGATTTCTAGAGCAACATTTTAAATGTAACATATGTATAGTCACACACCTACAATAATAATAATAATATACATTAAATCATATATAAATATATTTCACTTTCAAACATTAACAATATTACTCAAGTGGTTATTAAACGTTTCATTTCGTATACGTGTATAGTTAATAATTCAAGGAAACTGATGAAAAATCATTTACATTTACACCCTTTACATTTTAGTCGACTAAATTTACTGTAATTTTAGTAGACTATATTCTTATGACATTAAGTCGACTAAAACTAAAAACATTTCAGATGACTAAATTGTGACTAAAACTAAATACTATTTTCGTCACAAGACTCAAAATTTGTTGTCAAAATTAACACTGCTGGCAAACCTGCAAATAGATAGCTTACAGTTGTTGTTACATTGTTTGGTTTTAAATTGTTTTATTATCAATTTATAGAAGTGTTTCATAAAATAGTTTGATGAAATGGTTTCATAAGTATTTTTATAGAGTGATTGAAAAGGCTGTTTTATTTGTTTATCTATTGTTAACTGGAAAGAAAAATAAAATAATAATATGCAATATGTGGTTGCTACATTCATTCAGGCTTAAAAAATGACAATATTTAAAGTAATCCAAAGTAATCAGATTACGTTACTCACTTGAAGTAATGTAACTGATTACGTTACAAATTACATTTTGAGTGATGTAATCAGTAATCTGTAAGGGATTACATTTTAAAAGTAACCTTCCCAACATTTTATACACTGCACCTAAGACCACAGTCAACACCAATGGAGTAATATCACAACCTTTCACACTACACCGGGGGACTAGACAAGGATGCTGTCAGCCCGCCGACTCCACCCTCTCCTGCCCAACAGCGCTTGGCTTCACCGTAGTTTTAATCACCGGCCCCACCCTGAGCACCTGAACTCTATTACCAGCTCTATAAAGGAGCTCCAGTTAAGAGACTCTCTGCGAAGTCTTAGCATTTCATTTGAACTCTAAGCTCTGAGCATTATATTCGTATTGTTTTTCTGGTAGTCTGACTCCTAGCCTTGTTTATTTACTTCGTCTCAGCCTTTTCCTCTGAATACCCTGTTTGCCTGTGATTCGACCCGTGCCTGTCTTTTGGATTGTTTATTTGAATAAACCCAGTCTGCATCTGCATTCAGTCTCTTTACCTGTTTATGGTGACAGATGCTCACTCTCTCATTATCTAATCTCTATCTTCATAGAACCGCTAGCAGCAGCGATACATCAAAACACAAACATTAAAGGAATCCAAACACCCAACATGCAACATAAAATCAGTCTATATGCAGGTGATATCTTACTATTTCTACAAAAAACAGTTATTTCAATAAAAGAAACAATCCAAACAATCGGAAATTATTCAAAAATATAAGAGTATTCAATCTATTGGTCAAAATCTGCAGTTCTCCCAATAAACATAAATAAACCTGATGTTAAACTGAAAACACTACCCATCCCCACGTGCACTAATTTACATATCTGGGTGTGAGGGTCTCCCCCAGCTGTCAGAGTTGTTTAAACTCAATTTAAACTCATTAAACTAAATCAATAAGTGATGATCTCCGCCGTTGGACAACACTTCCCCTTTCACTTGCTGGCAGAATTGCTACACTTAAAATGACAGTATTACCAAAAATCAATTATTTATTTTCAATGATTCCCATTCAGCCCCACCCACCTGGTTTCAAACTCTAAATATCACAACAACTGAATATTACTGGAAAAATAAACCACCCAGAATCAAACTCACCACATTACAGAACTCAAAATCACATGGCGGCCTAGAGGCACCAAACTTCCACCATTATTTTCACAAGATAACAAACTCTGTACTCAAACCAACCAGTCATTCACCCATCTGGAACAACCCGGACTTTATCATTGATAAAAACACTAAACTACCCACCTTGAATCGAAAAGGGGATCACACACCTCAAACACATGTATCACAATACCACCTTAATGTCACTACCACAATTAACCCAGAAATACGGCATTGGGAGAACTCAATTTTTACAATACCACCAGTTAAGATCAATCATCTGTTCAAAAATCAACCCAATCACATTAGACCTGCCTTCACCAATTTCAGAATTTCTTAGCATTACTACAACAAATAAAATATTATCCAAAATATATAAAATAATATCTCAATTAAATCTTACTATTAGCTTACCGTGCAAACAATGGGAAGAAGATTTATCATTAACTTCTAATGCCGATTTCTGGGTCCAGGTGTGTAATAATAATCACAACATGATCAAAAACACTAATTTACAACTCATCCAGTATAAAGTTATTCACAGAGTTCACTACACCACACACAAAATGTACAAAATGAGATTCCCAAACTCACCAATTTGTACACACTGTAATCAAAACACAGTTGATAATTATATCCACGCTATGTGGCACTGCACACCCGTTAACCAGCTCTGGAAAGAAGTTATTACCCTCCTATCTCATGTCCTCACCACCCAAATCCACCCAACACCATCACTCTGCCTACTAGGAGACACACCAACCACTAACACAACACCACAAAACAATAGAATAATCTTAATGTCGCGAGTCATCACCAAGAAAATCATCCTCATAAACTGAAAAACAAAAATAACATTAACATCAATCACTGGAAAAATCTACTAACAGACTATCTCTCTCTAGACACTCAGAACCCACCAAAAACACAGATTCAGACCCAATTTGGACATATCTAATTCAAACATTACATTAAATCACATAATAATCCAACACAAGATAAAATGTAGCAAAACTAGCAGTTAAAATTGCACATAAGTTCATGATTCTGTTTTCTGTTTAGCTATATTTTGGTATATATATGTCTATTTCTTTCTTAATTTTAATTTTTTTTTTTGTTTGTTTTTTTGTTTGTTTGTTTGTTTTTTTCTCTCCCTGTAACCCCTTCTGCATCTCACTTCCTCCAACCCTAAACCCCCGAACTATATTAAATGAATAGAGTTATATACAAATGAAACAAATGAAAACCAGACATTGCTTTTGAAGTGTGGTTCAACAGAATCATTTAAAACAATACTAAATAATCTTATTCTAATTTCACTCTCATAAAGAGAAATACACTGAGCAGCATGTTCTCTGTGGAAGTGTTCTATTCTGAGCTCTTTATCAGAAGTACATGCATGTCTGTTTATCTGAATTTAAGTTCAGTGTTAGTTTAATCTGCAGTGTGAGATTCAGCTAAATGAATGATCATGTCTTGCTTTAATAATTGATGAAATAATCACTGAAAATAATCTGTAACCAATTTATTGATAAAGAAATTAGAATTAGTTTGTGTGTGTGGAGGATATGTATATGTATTCATGTGCATATTATTGTTTATAGTAAAGGAAGGGAAACATGTTAAACATTTCTTAAATATGTAAAACATCTTCAGCTTCACTCATTTTAATTCAGTAAATAATAGTATAATATTTTACAGGAACTGTTCTACACAATAGATATATTTACAGTTCACACTGTAAACTGGAGAAACTGGAGTAAGATCATCAAAATACAACAAACAGAGCATCTCACCTTCACACACACACACACACACACAATTAAATAATTAAAACCAGCATCACCTGAATACTTTTGATATTCCAGTATAAATGTGGTCATTTCACAGAGGACAGATACTCCATTAGTAAAGCTGCATCTAATTATTTGTACTTTTTGATCAAAAGATCCTGATCCAATAAAATATTACGATTTTTTTGTCAGTGTTACACCACAAGGTACATTTTTGTCTTAATGGGAACCATTGTTTCATTAGTTACAGTAAAAGAGATAAAAAACTTTTTACATACATTTAATATAATTTTTTCTCAGGGCTTAGATAGAGAATGTATCCTAGTTCAGTAGAGGTGTAGTTGTGAAGTGTAATAAAATGATTTAGTTTGTAAATATTCCTGCATTACTGCATTTTCTCTGCTGTTCTACACTGAACATGAACTGATCTCTACTAGAAAGGTGATGGAACCTATCCTTTATATTCCTATAGTCTATAAGAACCATGTCAGTAGAGCATGTTCTATGTGGAAAAGTGTTCTCTTCTGAGCTCTTTATCAGAAGTACATGCATGTCTGTTTATCTGAATTTTAAGTTCAGTGTTAGTTTAATCTGCAGTGTGTGAGATTCAGCTAAATCATGTCGTGCTTTAATAATTGCTGAAATAATCTCTGAAAAATATGTTAAGCAATTTATTGATAAAAAATTGGAGTTAGTTTGTGTGTGGAGGATATGTATATGTATGCATGTGAGAGGCATTTTAAACCTTTCTTAAATAAGTAAATAATCTTCAGCTTTACTTACTTTAATTCACTCAATAATCGTATAAAATTTCTACATAAACTATTCTACATAATATATATATATATATATTTAATATATATATATATTAGATAGGTAATAGATAAATAATAGATATATTTACACCTCTTCCTAAGGGGTGTGTGTGTGTTTATATGTCAGTGTTTCTAATGGACTATCATTTCTCTCTCAGGCTGTGGGGGTGTAATCTATCAGATAAAAGCTGTGCAGATCTGGCCTCAGCTCTCAGCTCAAACTCCTCAACTCTGAGAGAACTGAACCTGAATAATAATAAACTGCAGGATTCAGGAGTGAAGCTGCTCTCTGCTGGACTGAAGAATCCACACTGTAAACTGGAGACACTGAAGTAAGATCATCAAAATACAACAGAGAATCTCACCTTCACACACACACACACACACACACTACACACATACACACATACACACACATACACATACACACACAAACATGATCTCTTATGCAAATTATATTAAGCAGGTGTGCTCTGACTATTAGTCTAGATGGAAACAGGGGTCCACGAGCACATAGTGGATTTTTTTTCGCCACCTGTTTTTTTCTTAATCTTTAAAGTGTCTATTTTAAGATTCTGACAGGTAACAGGATGAAATAATGTCCCATGACATTTATTTTTAACCCTTTAATGCATCTATGCTAATTCCGAACCAGAAAAAATTAATGAAGAAAATGGCATAGCTCCTTGAGTTAACAACCTATACAGACAAATGAGCACACTTTTCCATACAATTCTGGACCAAGGAATTTAACGGAGTGGTTATTTTTTACGTTTTTTACACATTTTGACTTAATACTGGGAAAAAATAAAAAAATTAGCAGAAAATGTTAATTTGCCTGTACGTTTTCACGTTATACTAAATTCCTGAACACTAAATAAAAACATCCTGAGATTTTTCTTAATCCTTAAAGTGTCTACTGACAGGTAACAGGACAAAAAATGTCCCGTGGGGCTTATTTTTAACTTTTTACTACATCTATCCTAATGCCAAACCTGAAAAATAATTAATAAATTGGCATATCTCCTTAAGTTAGACAGACAAATGAGCACACTTTTCCATACAATTCTGGGCCAAGGAATTCAATAGAATGGTTATTTTTAAGTTTTTGACACATTTTGACTCAATTCTGGGACAAAGGGAAAAAAATAAAAGAAAATGTTAAGTTCGCATGTTTGTTTTCACATTATACTAAAATCCTGTGCACTGGATAAAAACATCTTGATATTTTTCTTAATTTTTGAAGTGTCTATTTTAAGATAATGACAGGTAACAGGACAAAAAAAGTCCTGTGCAGCTTATTTTTAACCCTTTACTACACCTATCCCAAATCCAAACCTAAAAAAATATAAAGAAATTGGCATAGCTCCTTCAGTAAAAACCTATACAGTCAAATGAGCACACTTTTCCATACAATTCTGGGCCAAGGATTTCAATAGAATTCTTTTTAAGTTTTTGACACATTTTGACTCAATTCTGGGACAAAAAGATAAAGAATTAGCAGAAAATGTTATGGTTGCCTGTACACTTTTATTTTTTTTTCTACACTTTTCTTCTCCCATTTCTGTTTTATTTATTTCTAATGAGAGAGGTTACTTTACGATCTTGCTTCTTTTCCTCCTAAGTTTTTTAGCTGTAATGTTTATAATATTTATTGATCATCCCCATCCAATAAAATATTGAGAGAAAATATTTTTAAAAGTTGCAAAACTAAAAGGTTTTGAAGATGTAGCCATGAGATAACCACTCTATTAACAGTGAAACTGTGAGAATTTTTATTCAAAGAGAAGTTTTCTTAGTTACAGTAAAGTTAAACTTAAATATGTGCACACTGGAACAAAATCATTGGTACACTTCAGTTAAAATAAGATAAAAACACAGTAGTTGCAATTCATATAGCCACAATGTTGATACAGTTGCAACAAACAGTATATGAACCCTTTGGGACTACTTAGATTTCTGCATAAATTGGTCATTGAATGTGTTCTGATCTTCATCTAAGTCACAACAATAAACAAACACAGTCTGATTAAACTAATATCACACAAAAAATATATGTTTGCATGGTTTTATTGAGCACAACATGTTAACATTCACAGTGAGAGGGGAAAATTATGTGAACCCCTAGGCTAATGAGTTTTCTAAGAGCTAATTGGAGGCAGGATGTGATGAGATTGGATGTGTTGGTTAAAGCTGCCCTGCCCTATAAAAACACACCAGTTTTGAGTTTGCTGTTGTTAAGAAGCATTACTTGATGTAAATCATGCCTCACACAAAAGAGCTCTCAGAAGACCTACGTTCAAGAATTCCTCAAGAATGAGGAAAACATTAAACAAGAATGGAGTTCATGGGAGGAAACCACGGAGGAAGCTACGAAAAAACATTGCTGCACATTTGAACTTTGCAAAAGAGCACCTGGATGCTCCACAGCAGTACTGGCTAAATATACTGTGGACAGATTAAACCAAATTTGAGTTGTTTGGAAGGAACACACAATGTTATGTACCCTACCATCCAGCTACAGACCATTATCATTAATAAATACAGACACAAGAATAATCAGCAAGGCTCCAGCCAACAGAATAGAAACAATAATCCATAATTTAATACATCCTGATCAAACTGGATTCCTCAAGGGTCGACATTCATCCACCAATATGTGCAGATTAGTGAACATAATAGATTACACCTCTCACCAGAACATACCAACAGCAGTTGTTACCCTGGATGCAGAGAAAGCCTTTGATAGAGTGAACTGGAAACTCTTATTCACCACACTGCACAAACTCGGGTTTGGAGAATCATTTATTAATTGGATACAGATTTTATACACTGCACCTAAGACCACAGTCAACACCAATGGGGTAATATCACAACCTTTCACACTACACCGGGGGACTAGACAAGGATGCTGTCAGCCCGCCGACTCCACCCTCTCCTGCCCAACAGAGCTTGGCTTCACTGTAGTTTTAATCACCGGCCCCACCCTGAGCACCTGAACTCTATTACCAGCTCTATAAAGGAGCTCCAGTTAAGAGACTCTCTGCGAAGTCTTAGCATTTAATTTGAACTCTAAGCTCTGAGCATTATATTTGTATTGTTTTTCTGGTAGTCTGACCTCTAGCCTTGTTTATTTACTTCGTCTCAGCCTTTTCCTCTGAATACCCTGTTTGCCTGTGATTCGACCCGTGCCTGTCTTTTGGATTGTTTATTTGAATAAACCCAGTCTGCATCTGCATTCAGTCTCTTTACCTGTTTATGGTGACAGATGCTCACTCTCTCCTTATCTATTCTCTATCTTCATAGAACCGCTAGCAGCAGTGATACATCAAAATACAAACATTAAAGGAATCCAAACACCCAACATGCAACATAAAATCAGTCTATATGCAAGTGATATCTTACTATTTCTACAAAAAACAGTTATTTCAATAAAAGAAACAATCCAAACAATCGGAAATTATTCCAAAATATAAGAGTATTCAATCTATTGGTCAATATCTGCAGTTCTCCCAATAAACATAAATAAACCTGATGTTAAACTGAAAACACTACCCACCCCCATGTGCACTAATTCACATATCTGGGTGTGAGGGTCTCCCCCCAGCTGTCAGACTTGTTCAAACTCAATTTCAACTCATTAACTAAAACAATAAGTGATGATCTCCGCCGTTGGACAACACTTCCCCTTTTACTTGCTGGCAGAATTGCTACAATTAAAATGGCAGTATTACCAAAAATCAATTATTTATTTTCAATGGTTCCCAATCAGCCCACATCCACCTGGTTTCAAACTCTCAATAATTGACTATTACTGGAATAATAAACCACCCAGAATCAAACTCACAACGTTACAGAACTCAAAATCACATGGCGTCCTAGAGGCACCAAACTCCCACCATTATTTTCACAAGATAACAAACTCTGTACTCACACCAACCAGACATTCACCCATCTGGACTTTATCATCGATAAAAACACTAAACTACCCACCTTGGATCGAAAAGAGGATCACACACCTCAAACACATGTATCACAATACCACCTTAATGTCACTACCACAACTAACACAGAAATACGGCATTGGGAGAACTCAATTTTTACAATACCACCAGTTAAGATCGATCACCTGTTCAAAAATCACCCAATCACATTAGACCTGCCTACAGCAATTTCAGAATTTCTTAGCATTACTACAACAAATAAAATATTATATCCAAAATGTATAAAATAATATATCAATTGAATCTTAATATTAGCTTACAGTGCAAACAATGGGAAGAATATTTATCATTAACTCCTAATGCTGATTTCTGGCTCTAGGTGTGTAATAATAATCACAACATGATCAAAAACACTAATTTACAACTCATCCAGTATAAAGTTATTCACAGAGTTCACTACACCACACACAACATGTATAAAATGAGATTCACAAACTCAACAATTTGTACACACTGCAATCAAAACACAGTTGATAATTATATCCACGCTATGTGGCACTGCACACCCGTTAACCAGTTCTGGAAAGAAGTTATTACCCTCCTATCTCATGCCCTCACCACCCAAATCCACCCAACACCATCACTCTGCCTACTAGGAGACACACCAACCACTAACACAACACCACAAAACAATAGAATAATCTTAATGTCGTGAGTCATCGCCAAGAATATCATCCTCATAAACTGGAAAACAAAAAATAACATTAACATCAATCACTGGAAAAATCTACTAACAGAATCTCTCTCTAGACACTCAGAACCCACCAAAAACACAGATTCAGACCCAATTTAGACACATCTAATTCAAACATTACAGTAATCCAACAAAAGATAAACCGTAGCAAAATCATCAGTTAAAATCGCACATAACTTCATGATTCTGTTTTCTGTTTAGCTATATTTGTGTATATATATATATGTATATCTCTTTCCTATTTTTTATCTTTTATTTTTTTTCTTTCTTTCTTTTTTTTGTTTGCTTGTTTTTTCTCCCCCCTTCTGCATCTCACTCCCTCCAACCCCCCCCCCCCAACTATATTAAATGTATATATGTATGTATAAATTAAACAAATAAAGGAGTAAACAAAAAGTATTAATAGTCCTCCGAGGATATGTGTATGTATTCATGTGCATATTATTGTTTATAGTAAAGGAAGGGAAACATGTTAAACATTTCTTCAATATCATCTTCACATCTTCAGCTTCACTCATTTTAATTCAGTAAATAATAGTGTAATATTTTTACATGAACTGTTCTACACAATATATATATATTTACTAGATGTATTTTAATTAAACAAGGATTGTATAACTATTATGGAATAAAGCATAATTATCTCAAATATATACTAATAGGGGTGTGTGTGTGTTTATATGTCAGTGTTTCTAATGGATTATAATTTCTCTCTCAGGCTGTATAGGTGTAATCTATCAGATAAAACCTGTGCAGATCTGGCCTCAGCTCTCAGCTCAAACTCCTCAACTCTGAGAGAACTGAACCTGAGTAATAATAATCTGCAGGATTCAGGAGTGAAGCTGCTCTCTGCTGGACTGAAGAATCCACACTGTAAACTGGAGACACTGGAGTAAGATCATCAAAATACAACAAACAGAGAATCTCACCTTCACACACACACACACACACACACACACATACACACACTAACACTCCCAGGGAGAAGCCTATATGTTTCCGTGCGTGCTGTGCTGAACTGCTGCTGCAGCGCATCTAGTGTGCCTTGCTAGGACGTAGGAGCAGGTTTGATATTGGGGGGGGGGGGGGACACATCTATAATGTAATATAATATAATATAATATAATCTGCTTATTTGAATAAGCCCATTTTATAGTCTCTTAAAACAACATTTGTGGAATTACCTTTAATCACAAATAAACCATTCTTTTTGTACTTCTGTTTATTATTAGTTACATCCAAGTAAATGTCACTTTACAACCTAAACATGTTACTCCACTTTACATTTACTGTTGATAAAAAAAGTGTGTGCAATGTCTAAACTATATATAAATATATAAAAAAATATATATATATATATATAATGTTTAAAAGAATACAACAGATATTATTATTATTATTATTATTATTATTATTATTATTATTATTATTATTATTATTATGTATGTGTTGTGGTGTCGTTATCAAATCTCCTCTGATGTTTAGGATATTTTGACACCAAGTGATGAAGTGTTTCTATTATTTTGTCCTATTCTTCTTGTCTTAAGGTGTGTAACAGTACAGGCCGTCATTGTGAACATGCACCAGTACCGTCTTTGTGCTGTGGTTAGATAGAAACCTGTTTTATTGTTTTAGTACATTTTTAAATACTCGTTCACGCTGTGAAGGTGAGTTATCCACTAATTTACTGAAACAGAAATGCTATTTTATTTTGTATTCTGTTTTTAAATGATGTAAAGTAAGAGTGTAGGAGCGGGTTTGATATTGGGGGGACACATTTGCTAATATGAACCAAAGCCCAGCCTATAGTGTCCTAGAACAACATCTTTTAATCACAAATAATCCCTTTTTTGTATTCTGTTTATTATTAGTTACATCCAAGTAAAGGTGACTTTACAACCTAAACACATTACATTACTGTTGTTAGAAAAAATTATGCGTGAAAAGTCAGGACATGTGGTCTTACTGTGGTGTTACTGTAAACCACAAATGAACAGAAGTCAGGTTAGATCAATGTTTCTTAACCCTGTTCCTGCATATTCTACTGCATATTCCCACTGTTCTCCATATTCTAGAGCTTTCTCTGATTTAAAGGTACTTTAATAAAGTAAGTGGTGGTCTAATACACTGCTGGATATACATAATGATTGATTTAGGCTTCATTAGGGGCTAAGGGATTTTAACAGGTAAACTCAATAAAGGATTGTTTATTAGCTGATCAGTTGGATCTGGTGGAAAACACACAATTTTTGGGCAGAGATCAGGGTTAAGAAACTGCTTTAAACTACCAACATAAAGAACTGTACTAAATTCTGGCTATCCTCTACATCCAGCTTCTAGATAACTAGTTATTTAAATGAATTGTCGTTCATTAACTGTAAATAGCTGTAGTTCAGCCAATTTGACTCCATAAAACTCCTCAACTCTGAGAGAACTAAACCTGAGTAATAATGAACTGCAGGATTCAGGAGTGAAGCTGTAGTAGTTTCTGTAACACTATAGGAGAGAAGTTTCTTCTACACAAAGTAACAGAGTGATTTATTTATTTGTCTTTAACTCAGAGATTTTACAGATCCTGTGAGTCTCAGGATTCTCCTGCATATTGATAGTGTCTCCCTGACAGCAACAAATCATGTACAGTGTCCCACAAATCAGTATATTGAGCCACTCATGATCATTTTTGGGCAACAGAGCGAGAGAGTGATGAACATTCAGGTCTCTTCTTGAGCTCAGTAGAACTATCAGTGTTCTCTGTGGGTGGAATTTACACTGCTCTCTTTGGCAGTGTTTAATGTATTTCTACAGGTCAATAGCAGAGGGTTGGAATGCAGGGTATATAAAATCCAATACTAATGCCTGTCTTACCCTGTGTTTGTCTATATGATGTTAATGACTGTAAGACATGTTAATATACGTTTACAGGTCTGATTCTTTCACAGGTATAGTTAAGCTTATTTATACTTGCTCCTACAACATTGTTAGGAGCCAGTGGGGGTTGGGTGTATGTACACTCCTAGTGTGTGAATATAACTGTACACTCATCCGTTGTACTTTTCTCTTCTTCTCTCTGCAGGCTGATTAGCTGCAGTATTACAGAAGAAGCCTGTGCTGCTTTAGCTTCAGCTCTGAAATCAAACCCCTCACACCTGAGAGAGCTGGATCTGAGACTCAATAAACCAGGAGAGTCAGGAAAGAAGCTGCTCTCTGATCTACAGAAGGATCCTCACTTTAAACTGGAGAAACTAGAGTGAGTTACTGAATTACTGTCTCTGAAACACACACACATACAAATTGATATCCACCTACAGTGTTTTAAAGTTGACTTTAAGTTAACTTGTTAAGGTAATATTGTATACAGTGGACTGTGAGAGTTCTACTCAAAATGCACCAATTAATGGTGATTTTGATTTGATGAAATAAAAACAGTATGTTTGGGTTATAACTGAGATCATGGTTGGGCAGTGTTGTTAAGCTACCATTGTTTGTAACTGAGAGTCAGGTGGGCTACATCACAGCATGACCAAGAACTTCCTGTTTTTAAAGGGAGGAGGTGTTTGATTGACCTGCAGAACAAACCAGATCAGACCATTATTTTAGTGACGTTTAGGGTGAAAACAGACCTGTGTGAAACAGAGTGTGTTACTGTGGTTCACAGTCACTGGAAATGTTTTATCAACTTCAATAAAACCTGTTTAACTTTTAAACACAGGATGAACTTCACAGCCTTTTCTCAGTGCAGTGAGAATATATTACTCTCTAAGACTCATTATTGTGACTCTGTGTAGAGAAGCAGCACAATACTAATCATTTAGCATAATTAACAAACCATATAATTTTAATATAGTTTTCTCAGACACTTAATTTACCATAAAGGAAAGAGTGTTAATATCTTCAGTAAATAATTTATAATTAAACATATAATATATTGTTAATTTAGTAGTTTTGACCAGAAATAACCCAAAGTCCATCTCTACAGTGTAGAGTGTGAAGTGTTTGGTATGTGAGTGTGTGGTTTTATAGGATTAAGCTGTAGTTTGTTTGATGAAGCTGTTCTGAATCACCTTGTGTGTGGAACTGTGCTCAGTGAGTTTCAGTCAGACAGAGAATGAGAGTTTTAGATTTAGAGGATTTTATACAATTTCTGTTGCTTGTGGAAGTTTTCACAATCTAATAAGGTGAGTGCTGACTGTAAGTGTGTGTTCATGTCTGATCATTCTGTTCTGTTTTCTGCTTTCCAGCTTCTCAGATGATGACCTGTACTGATAGGGCAGTCTGGGCTCTTCATCAGCTCTTCATTCGGCACTTCTGTGGAGTTTAGAAGCTTCCAAAATGTTCATATGAGCTGAAGTGAGATCCGGCTGTTCAGCAGCTGGAATAGCTGAACTAAACACTAACAGATCATTATCAGAACAGCTTTAATCTTCTTATCAGCGTGGAAATAGAACCTTGTTTATTTCTATATTGTGGAGTTTCGTAGGAAAGTGGGAGCCTTGTCTGTTAAAAACTGAAATTTTCACAGATGATATTTTGGTTCCAGAAGATTCCTACTGAAAGTCAGTGAGAGGTAGAGCAGCATTTTCAGACTCTTGGGTAAATACCCCGAGCTCTAAATCATTGGCTGTGCTAAAATGTGGCATGGAATCTGGTTTAGGGAGATCTGAATCTACACATACAGTATAGTACACTTTTATATTCTGTATAGCAGGCAGAGCAGTGAGGGTTAACCAGTCAACAGTGATCAGTTCAGCACTGTCTTATACTTTTATCATGTTGTTTAAGAAATGTGTTGAAACCTTCAGAAGCTGTTAGACTCTATCCAAACTTATTCTTTTAACTTTTCCAGAGCCTTAAAATGTCTTTTATTTCCTTTTAAGCACTTCTAACCAGAAACAGAAGTTGGAAATTAGCTTCAGCTAGAATTCTTGTATACATTACATAACATTACATAATTGTATTTTGTGTAACAGTGTTTATCGGCATTGTCCCTGTAAAATAAGTAAATAAATACAAATATAAATGATATGTATTGTCTCCGTAGAGGTTAATCAAACCAACAATGTCTGTCTTCATTTTCTGAATCAGAGTTTATACTGTTCTCTTTAATTATAAAAAACTTATGAAAGGGGGACTTCCGGTATGACGTAGCATGGAGTAGACGCATGTTTGAAGCTCTCTGCAGAGCGGAGTCTTATTTTAATATTTTGATGCACATATATACTCCTTGGCCGCTCTGTCATCGTGCTTAAGTGCTTCGTGAACTTTGTGGACTTGTTTGGTGGTGGTCATTATGCCTCCTAAGGGCGCTAAAGCTACCAAAGATCCCGGTCCGTCGCAGCCACTTATACGGCCTGCCCTCCAAAACACAGCCTCGCCGTCGAGTGCCGCTGCCCACCCAGCGGTTGAGAATCTCATCCCGGCTGAGTTTCACGACATGAAACTCGAAATTTTACGAGATTTCACTGACCTGAAGACAGAGTTCTCTACTCTGAAATCCACGGTGTCGGAAATGGAGCACTCACTGACTACGTACTCCGGGCATGTGCTAGCACTGCAGGCTAAAGTGGAGCTATTAACGAAGGAGGTGAGCGCTCTTGATGCGAAGTGTGATGATCTAGAGTCCAGGTCTCGCCATCAGAACATCAGGATCGTTGGAGTCCCTGAAGGAGAGGCGTTCTCGCTCACGAATTCGGCGGTGTCCGAGTTACTGAGGCAGGCTTTTGACATGGACAAATCTCCTGAAGTTGACCGAGCTCATCGCTCTCTAGCTCCAAAAAAAGGAGACATCCCGTGTCTAATCGTGGCCAGGCTGCATTACTATTCTGACTGTGTGGAGATTTTAAAAAGAGCCAGGCAACGGCAGTGGATTACTATGTCCGGCATGAGGTTCGCGTTTTTTCCTGACTATACGGCTAAAGTTGCGAGGGCCCGTGCGGCATTCAACGAGTCTCGTAAACTGCTACGGGATATAGATGGTGCCCGCTACAGCCTCTTGTTTCCGGCCCGGCTTCGGGTCACATATAACGGCACGCAGCACCTCTTCACTTCTCCGGGCGAAGCCGAAGGCTTTATATCCCAGCTGGTAAAAAAGTAACGCTCTGACTGGCTTTGTTTGATTCTTCCTATAACATTGATTAGTTGATCCTTAAAAGTCACCCCTTTGGGTGATGGTGGGGTTGGCTGTGGGTTTTTGATATGCGGTGCAACAATCTTGATTAGTGTTTTTCACGTCGCAGTGTGTGGATTTAGGTTTCGAATGTTACGAGGCGAATTTTAGTTCTCGTCACAGACTTACTAAAGCGGACTGTAAAATCCACCCGTATTCGGGCCTGATTCCCGTCACCAAGGTAATTATTTTCGGACTAATCACAATGCCCTCTCACTTAAATTAACATTTTGATCAGGCTTTATCAACCTGAAATTATTCATTTTTTATATACTCATGTTATGGTTGTTCACCTTTTTATGCCCTTTTGAGTGTTTTCTGTTATTATCATCATAGTCAAGGCTAAGTTCATCTTATTTACTGGGGCTTTTCCTCTCACATTGTTTAAATTCATATGTACATTTATATCTAGTTGTATATGCAGGGCACTATTACGAGTTTGTGCGTGCCAAGGTACAATATTTAAGAAGTGGATTTGGTTTTCATATGCGCTGTTAATAGTAACGGTTCATCTGCTCTGCAGGGGCTCCCCCTTTTTGTGTGTGTGTTCAGCTCTCATGCGGAGCCATCGGGGGTACAGTCTGTTTATATTCGGCTCAGTATTGAGCTACTACACGTGTCCTCATGTTGGGTTTAGAGGGCATTGTTTGGGTTATAGTTTGGGTAGGGTTTTGTTTTTGTTTTCTTTTTCCCTCTCCCTTCCTTTTTTTCTTTTCAGTCGGCTGGTACTTATCTCTGCTTCCACTTTACAATTTTACTCTATAAATGAGCGCTATGTCTAATTTAAATCAAGATAGAACTGGTGTGAGGTTTCTGAGCTGGAACGTGAGGGGATTAAACAATCCTGTTAAACGTTCCAGGGTATTAACCCACCTGAAACGTTTGAATTCAGATGTCATTTTCTTACAAGAAACACATCTCAGTAGTAGTGACCACGCTAAGCTAAAATGTCCCTGGGTTGCTGATGTTTTTCATTCAACTTTTAACTCCAAATGTAGAGGTGTAGCAGTATTGATTAGGAATGGGATCCAATTTGTCCATGATAAAACTATTACAGATAGGGGTGGCAGATACAATGCTTTTAATAACTTCATCTCGTTCTCAATTGACGAGTTCATTGCTATTAATAAGAGTGATTCTGTTACTTCTACTGTTTTATGGGAATCTCTTAAAGCTTACTTACGTGGACAAATCATATCATATACAGCATATCGGAACAGATCACATAAACTTAAATTGCAAAATCTGATGACTGAAATAGAAGAGGTTGATCAACTTAATTCAATAAATCCAACACCTGCATTGTTGAAACGGCGGCTTGAGTTAGAAACTAATTTCGACCTTATCACAACAACTGATGCGGAGCAACTGCTATTACGTACACGTAGTAGTTATTTTGAACATGGGGATAAACCCTCTAGACTTTTGGCCCATCAGCTCAAGAGACAGACTTCATCTCGTTCAATTTCTCAAATTAAAGATTCGTCTGGTGCATTATGTTTAGATTCACCATCTATAAATGCTGTCTTTAAATCCTTTTATTCTAATCTCTACAAACCTGAATCTCTCGCAGATGATACTGAGTTGCTTTCATTCTTAGATAGTCTGCATTTTCCCTCTGTGAGTAGTACAGCCACACACACTCTTGATTCTCCCTTAGATTTAGAGGAGATTCTCCTCTCGATCAATTCTATGCAAACAAATAAAGCACCTGGTCCCGACGGCTTTCCCGTTGAATTTTTTAAAAGATTTCGAGATAAGCTAGCTCCTCTCCTTTTAGATGTGTATAACGAATCATTACTCTCTGGATCTCTCCCCCCTACTTTTATGGAAGCATCTATATCTCTTCTTTTGAAAAAAGATAAGGATCCCACCTCCTGTGTTTCATATAGACCTTTGTCCCTTCTAAATGTGGACGTGAAAATCCTGGCAAAGCTATTGGCTTTACGTTTGGAGAACATTCTTCCTGAAATAATTTCTCAGGACCAGAATGGCTTTATTAAGGGTCGCCACCTTTTTTTTAATGTCCGTACTCTCTTAAATACAATTTTTACAGAACATTCCTCCTCCTTTCCAGAAGTGATCATTTCGTTAGATGCTGAAAAAGCATTTGATCGGGTTGAGTGGGGTTACCTGTTTGAAGTTCTACATAGGTTTGGTTTTGGAGAGACCTTCATTTCCTGGATTAAATTGTTGTACTCTTCTCCCATGGCTAGTGTTCACACAAATCATGTCCGTTTTACATATTTTCCACTGTCACGTGGGACGAGACAGGGGTGTCCATTATCCCCCTTGTTGTTCGCCCTTGCTATAGAACCCCTGTCAATTGCATTGAAGTCTCTTTCACCTTTTCATGGAATATCTAGGGCTGGTATAGAAATGAAACTATCCCTGTATGCCGATGACTTATTGTTATATGTGACTGACCCAGTTAATTCTCTTCCTCCTATTATGTCACTTTTGAGAGTGTTTGGATTAAATTAAGTGTTAGGCTATAAAGTAAATTTGCTGAAAAGTGAGTGTTACCCAGTAAATTCCCTGGCTTTATCACTTAATCAGTCTGTTATTCCCTTTAAATATGCCCCTGCTGGGTTTAGGTACTTAGGAATCCATATCTCTCGAACTTTGCCATCACTTTTTCATACCAATTTCTCCCCTTTAATTGATAAATTAAAACTTGACCTATAAAGATGGAGGTCTCTGCCTTTATCGCTTGTTGGAAGAATCAACGTTGTAAAAATGAACGTCATGCCCAAGTTTCTCTTTTTGTTTCAAACCATTCCGCTACTTCTACCTAAAAAATTCTTTAAAACTTTGGATCAGCTTATCACTTCTTTTATATGGGATGGAAAGGTTCCTAGGGTGAAGAAGTCCTTGTTACAGAGATTTAAATTTGACGGGGGGCTCGCCCTTCCTAATTTTCTATATTATTACTTAGCAGCCCATTTCCAAAAGGCCTTGTGTTGGCTTCATGCCCCAAATTTGCTGTGGGCCAAACTAGAAATTCAATCCATTTCTCTATCCTCTGTATCTGCACTTCTAGCTTCTTCTGTACCTCTCAGAATCACAGATTTCACCACCAACCCCATAGTCCTCTCTACCCTTCTTATCTGGATTCAGTTCAGGCGCCACTTTAAACTCCTGTCACCTTCATTATCTTTGCCATTATTGGATAACCATTTATTTCCACCCTCCTTTAATGACACAGCCTTTAGAATCTGGCATAGTAGAGGTATTAAATCTTTTCACAATCTTTATAAAGATGGTATTTTTTGTGGCTTTGGTCAGCTATCAGCTGAATACAATCTGCCCCCTTCCCACTTGTTCAGATACCTCCAAATTAGACACTGTGTCTCTTCTCTTTTTTCGAATTACAATCACCTACCTACCTGTTGGATATCCCTTAGATGACTTTTTGTCTCCGGATCCTTTTCAAAAATCGTGTATTTCAAATATTTAATCAAAGCTTATCGATTTGGACCCATGCTGTGATAAATGTCAAACCTCACCATGTAATCTAAGTCAGTTCTGGCTTGACTACTTTAAAATTATGTCCGACATTTTATGCATAGAGATTGAAATGAACTGGTCACTGGCGATATTTGGCTTTTTTACAGAGTTAGTCCGTCTTACCAGAGCTCAGTCAGATATTTTGTCATTCACCTTAGTAGCGAGACGCTGCATTTTGTTCTTATGGAAATCTCCAAACCCCCCCTCAATTTCAAGGTGGCTTCACGATGTCATGCATTTTCTCAAACTAGATAAGATAAGGCTCACTCTGAAAGGCAATACTGCTGCGTTTTACTCCAAGTGGGACAGCTTCCTTCTTTATTTTGAGTCACTTCAGACTATGCCAGTTGACTGACACCCCCCCCACCCCCTTTTTTTAAATATTTTTATTTTTATTATTATTATTTTTATTTTATTTATTTAAATGTATCTTTGCTTTCAGTATCTACTTGCTATTTCTATTTTATTTATGTAATATTGTTGTTATTTTTTATTTTATTTTATATAATTTTTTTGTTTGTTTCCTTATTCTTTTTGGGCTTACTGTGTGGGTGCCATTAGGGCTAATAGAAATGGGGTAACATAAAAGGAGGGAGGGTAATAAGGGAGGTGGAAGTGTGGGTGGGTGAAGAAAGTGGGGTAAAAAGGGAAAAAAGGGTTAAAACTAGTGAAAATGGAAACGTGATAATCGGTCTTGTTCCATTTCATTTATTGGTTTCTTGTTTGTTGTCTCTGTGACCTAACACCATATGATGTTTAGGCATTTTGTACAGGATTTGTTGTTTCCTTAATAAAACTAAAGATAAAAAAAAAAAAAAAACTTGTGAAATGTTTTATTGAGGTGTGAAGACTGGTATCTGTTTCTCCTCCACAGTATGAACTGTCTGTAAGGTGTAGTAGGGCTGGTAAGGGACTGTATGAAAAATAGTCCATTGGCTCCATCTGGTGGGTTTAGGTGTTCCTGCCGGTGGGAAGTGAATTATTGGGAATCGGTCTGCAGTGATTCATTTATGTATTTATTTATTTTTATATATTCACTTGTATTAGCGGGGTGTTAACTGGGTGAGTGGTTATTAAAAATAATGATTAATAAAAATTAAAGTAAATTATTGGCAGCATGTCTGGCCATGATCTATAAGCTTTCACTTCCGTTTGGGTAAAGAAACAGGCCTTGTGATATTTAACTGATCCAGCCGTGATTCATCCCAGGAATCAGAAGCAGGTTTCCCCCCTGGATAATGGTTTGGTGATCCAGTGAGTACTGGAACTGATGGTGGTTTGATTCAGTAGAGACTGCTGAGAAGATCATCAGGACTCCACTGCCCTCTCTGCAGAACATCTACCACCAGAGAGTCCACAGGAGAGCTGCCTCCATCCTTAAAGACTCTACCCACCCCCAGCATGGACTGTTCACTCTTCTGCCTTCAGGCCAAAGGTACAGTATAAAAGAGTGAAATGCAAAACCAGCAGGTTAAAGAACAGGTTCTGCCCCACTGCCATCAGACTCCTCAACCTACCTCAGAAATAACCTGCACCTTACTCTCTACATGTTTACATGGCACTGACATTTCTCTGAGGCACATGTTCACTTTACTGCAACAAGGTTTCAAATTGCACTACTGAACCTTTTGCACTTTTCTCACATCTCACTGCTGTATAATCATGTTCTTACTTATGTAAATAATATCCATATCATATATCACTGTTATAATGTAAATATTGCAATTATTGAAGTAAATGTAACACCAATTTAATATTTATAATTAGTTAGCTTATTATTTCTTTTTTTATTGTATTTTTCTACTTTTGTCTTTGTGATTTACTTGGCGAGAAGCAAAGAAAGAATATTATTATACAAGGAAACTTGTTTCCTTACTGTGCAGATGAGAATAAACTCTTTGAATTTGAAATGGAAGTAGAGCTTCAGGTTTCACAGTCAAGCTGCAGTAAGTCTGGTCAATTAATAGGGGTTGTTTTGTGTAATATATCTGCTGGTTTGTGAATGTGTATTTTGATCTTAATTAGTGATTATTAATTATTTAATGGTGTTAATGGTGAGTTATGTACTTTAATTTTTGGTTTGAGTTTTATGAGGGCTGTGCAATATTCCTGATACATCCATATAAAGTGTGGGGTTTTAACTGATTGTGTAACTGATCACTTATCAGTTTTATTGTGGGCTTAATATTACAGCCTTTAGTAGCTCTGCTTAGATAGACAAGGCCTCTATTGCTAATAGTAATGATTTAATAGTACCTTTTGGACCTTATGTGTAGAACTACTGTAATGGTGGCACTTTATATTGACCCAGTGTGCTTACTTTTAGGAAGAGTGATTTATTTATTTTTGGCTGTTAGTGTGCTTAATAGTCTTGATAGTGTTTTATTTATTTTATTTGCGGTGAACTATCATGTTTTGATGAGATTTACACTCATTATTTTTGTTGTTTTCTTGTTTTTCTGTTTGTTTGGATCAGTGTCAGTATTTCTGCCCTTTTTGGAACCTTTATTTGTGTAACCATAATAATTGCCACTGTTGCCTAAAAACTGAAAGTACCTTGAAATACTGTGAGCTGTATGTTTTGCTGCTTGTTGGATAAAATAAAATTTATTTTTTGTTAATCAGCCTTATTACTCATTTATTTGAGAAAACCTCCTAGGGATCTCTTACCCTACTAATCTAATTTGGGTTGTGTAGTCTTTTATAGAGTTTATTTGATGGTGGGCGGTCTCCTACTCTTAGTGTGAAATCCACCAAATCAAGGGCGTAGGAGCGGGCTTGATATTGGGGGGGACACATTTGCCAATATGAACCCAAGCCCACCCAATAGTTTCCTAGAACAACATTTGTGGAAATTACTTTTAATTAAAAGTAAATTATTATTATTAGGTGATTTTACAACCTAAACATGTTACTCCACATTACAGCTACTGTTGTTAGAAAAATTATGCAAGCAATGTCTGAGTTATCACCTAATATTTAAAATAATATAACAGATTATTATTATTGTTATTATTATTATTATTATTATTATTATTATTATTATGTATTGGCATGTCAATTCTGTTGTATATTTACATTTTCTCCTGCACTTTTATTTTTTTCTACTGAGAGCTCTTCTTAAGATGGTGTCCTTTTATGTAAAAGAATGTAACTTTACGTTTCATAGAGACTTTTATAAACGTCAGGATATGTGGTCTTACTGTGAAATACAAATGAACAGAAGTCAGGTTACAGCAGTGTTTCTAAACCCAGTTCTTATATATTCTACTGCATATTAAAACTGTTCTGCATATTCTAGAGCTTCCTCTGGTGGATATACATGATTAATTTAGGCTCCATAGGGGGCTAAAGGATTTTAACAGGTAAACTCAGTAAATGACTGTTTATTAGCTGATCAGGTGGAAAACACTAGTTTAGGGCAGTGATCGGGGTTAAGTAACTGCTTTAAACTACCAACTTAAAGTACTGTACGAAATTCTGGCGATCATCTACATCCAGCTTCTAGATAACTAGTTAGTTAAATCAATTTTCGTTCATTATAGCTCACAGTAAGTCCTGTAATCCTAAATGAATAAACAGTTTGAAAATTAAAGTGATTAGCTGATCAGGTACAGGGAAACATTACATATATATTTTATTTTTTTCCTTTAACCCTGACTCCCAATCTAGCTAATTCCAAAGATAAGCTTACACACTAACACAGCTGCAGTTTATTAATCACAGTGGGTTTAAACTGTGTGCTGATTCAGAGACGTGTATTTTTAACCAGCTATCAGAAACATATCATCACAGTTGAAGTGGTTAGCCTATCGTTACCTTTCTTTTAGAAAAATCTCCGTATATTCATCTCTGTTTTAAAATCAGCTGAAGCTGCTGCGTCCCGATCCCGCTGCTAAATCTCACAGCGAGGGGGCGGGGCTTCCCCAACAGCAAACTGCCTCTGCTCCGCGCGCCGCAAAACCAGCAAGCTGATTGGCTGTTTCTACTGAGAGGCGTGACTTAATACCTGAACCGGCTCCGTGATTGGTCCGGTCTGTCTCCTTATTAATAGTACAGCTGACCTGAGCGAACTGATATCATTTTTGGGGGGGACAAATCCACCTGTTTCTAATATTGGGTGGGACATGTCCCACCCATCCCCCCCGGTTCCTACGCCTATGCACCAAATATATAACATTATTAATTTACTTTATTTTAATTTTGAATGTCAGGAGTTTTCAACCAAAAAAAGCAGGCATAACCTGGGTCGTACTCTGGCTCCACCCCCTGGCCTTTTTTACATCTTGGTTCCTCTCTGGTCAAACATGAGTGGTACAACCCGTTCAGATCAATAATCCTGGAATAATTAATGTTCTAATGTTTAATATCCCATAACTCATCATGTACAGTGTGAATAATCACTAGGGGACATTTTTCAGCCCAAAAACACGGAAGATTTCTCTGACAGGATAAAGTGGATTTATGAGGAACTTCCCAGCTTAAATCCTGCTTTTAAAAGCTGTAAAACCCATATATAATGAACTAATCTTAGATAAAGCTGATTCCTCTTGAGCTCCTCTAGCTCTGGAGCTTCAGGGTGCTGAGGTAGTATCTTGTTAGGCTTCATTCTGCTGGCTGAGCTCAGTAACATTGGGGGCTGATACGAGTTTAATGCAGCGTTTGGGGAGATAGTTCAACATGTTGGAAGAGAGAACAGAACTGCAGTTAGATTAAATGTAGGATAAAGATAAACCCATAGTACAGGTAGAACTCACACACCAAACCTGAAATCTTCAAATTTAACCCTTTCTGACAGTTCCAGCTCCACTCCACTCCAGCTCCACTGAGACAGATTTTAAAAGAAGCTGCATATATTACTCTACAGCTTTGTGGTGTTACGTTTAGATTAGTTTATCTATGTACTTTTGTATGATTTGTTTTAAAGAGAGACGCCTCTCAGCTGAAGTCCCCAACATAGCAACTGGTAAAACACTTTACTGACATTTTTCAGTTTTTTTTTTTTCTGAAATTAATTAAATTAATTATGTTCTCAGCAGTGATTAAATAATGCTGGGCTAATATCATGCTATATGTTTTTGCAGTAATAAAGCTGATAAATGTTTTTAATAACTGATGTTATTGTTATATTGTTGAAAAGCTGCTTATAATTGGGTGCTATATAGTTGAAAGGTTTGTCACTTTAGTATTTCAGCTCGTTGCCTTGGTGATGGTCAGTCTGTGGTTAACAGGGTGTAAGTAGGTGGTTGCTGTGATTGTTGTTGTACCCCATGTTGTTGGTTTGAGTGTTATTAGTGTATTTGTATCACTGTGGTATAAGATGATACACAGACCTCTGCTTTTATTCAATGAAGGAAAATCCTTTGGAAGGAAAAAACGCACAACTATAATGATTTATATTCTTATCATTATTGTAGCTGTTTATAATAGACAGTGTGTGCAGGATAATTATATTATTAATCTGTAAACCTTAGGAAATCTAACTACAGTGTATAGAATAGCCTCAAACACAATATATGTTAAAGAAGGGAGGGGTGTGGTCAAACTGTGTGATTTCTTACTGAGCTGCAACCAGAAAGATTTAGTTTCATTCTGAACCTTTAGGCTCTTTTTATAGAGGTTTAAATGAGGGCTGTTCCAGATCATATCATATATGCAATTATATTACCAAAAGATTTTATATAATAAAAAAATATGATATGATATTCTAAAACTCTGTCTATATTGTATTTTTATATTTTACTGTATTTAATTTTCAGTGCAGTTTATATGAATGTACTAAACATGCAGCACTTGAGTTCTGTGGTAGATTTGTTACATTATTTTTGTTACATTATTATAATATTTATATGAAATTAGGGTTTATTTGTTTCAACTAATTAAATGAAACTCATTTATACTGAATAAAACTTTAATATTTATTTTTATTGCTGCAGTTGTATATTCTTGTGATATATTTTTTTTTATAAATGTAATGTTTTGTCATATCACCACAATATTGTTATTGCAAAAATACCCTGAAATAAGATCATATTAATTTAGGGCCATATCACCCACCCCTAGATTAAATGCTGTTTCTCCTCATTTCCTTTATTTTCCTTTTTTCTGTAGACAGATTTTCACACTCCTCTTAATCTCCTCCACTAAAATAAAATAAAGAATAAAATCCAAAATTAAAATGCTGTATTCAGTTTATTCCCATGATGTTTAAAATGTATGATCTTCACAAGACAGGTGATCACTCAGATTAAAATCTTACCAACAAAGATGTGTTATTTTGTCTCTAGGTGTGGGCGTGTCCTCGTCCCTTCCAGTGGGAGAGAGACAGCAGAGGACTTTTACTGACTGACAGCGGCTCAGTGGTGAAGAACTCCATGTTGGTATCAGTAATGTTGGGGTTTGGATCTTAAGAGCAGCACAGAGTATTTATCTTTATCCCCATCAGCAAAATCTGCTGCTAATTCTATATCCCACTCAGTACTATATACTCTCTACCTCAGTAACTGCTGTGATCATGTAGAATCTATATGATACAGTATGTGTGGCCCCTGGTTACCTTATTTCATCACTTTAGCAGCACACTCAATTTAACTTTAATAAACAACACAGAAACCAAATGAGGCTGATGCTGAACAACACATTTATTGATTGATTTTAAAGAGTCAAAGTGTCAAAGATGCTAAAACAGGAAAAATAACATTCAATATGGAAATAATAACGACTATAAGAGATCTAGAGTAGCAGAGCATTAACAAATGATTAGCACTTTTTTTCAAGGACACTCATTCTGTAGCAAATACCCATAAAATAAATCACATAAAATCACCCGTAATAAAACTTCACATATATATTAAAATCTGTACATGTAACAATGCTGATACCAATAGTTAAAGTACTTTCATCATTAGTGATAATTAAGAGTGTAATTAATTTGACCTTTTAGGCCAGGTTTCAACTCATTTAACAAATAAACACAAAAACAAAAAAATATAAATAAAAATAAATAAAATACATTTGTAAATGACCAAATAAAGAAAATCAATCACTATTACAAGAAATAAGAATACACTTAAAATACGATTTAGAACTTCAAAACTGTGACACTGCAAATTGATATACCATTATTATTTTAAGGGGGTTACGAAGTCTAATGTTCCCAACATATTAAAAGGCACCAAATAAAAAAAAAAAATAAATAAAAAAAATTATATATATATACACACACTTGAGTTAAAAGCCCATACAGAACACTAAATTCACTTTTTATTTAGTTTAAGCTTTAAAAAGGACTTTAAATACAGAAAGACTTAATTAAAAAGAGTAGGGAATAAAAACAGTGGCTATTATCACTGGCTGTACCGGTCACTCCTAGAATATAGATATAATAATTAGACCCTCCAACTCGTTTATGTAGCAAATAGAACCTGAACCCCATTCAGACGATACAGAACAATTAATAGAGAACGGTGAAGAACAGAACTCAACCTCACTTCACAGCACCTTCAGGTATAGATGTACACTCTATATAAAATCATAAAACACACTTAGATACATGTTCCACATAAAGAAGAATTAAGTTAAAAACTATACCCACCACTCAGCAGCTGCACACACACCCAGCTGCTTCCTGGAGCTCCTAAACTCACTTTAAAATAAAAATAACTTTCTTTTAATAAACTTAATAAACCAACAGCACTCTACTTTGGGTTAGTGATGATGAATTGTCCAGTACAGCACATAAATCCAGTGATAGAAACTACTGTAACATTTAAACTCCCTCAATATAACATTAAAACAACCAAACAGCCCAAACCTGCTGAAAATGTGGACTCCTCCCCCACAGAGCTGCTGCTCATCTACCAACACGCCCCTCTGATCTCCTGCAGTCAATTAAACCCGATAAAAATCTCCACCAGCAACTTATTTAAACACAAAGCTTCACCACGAGCTCACTTTTCCCAACACCTGGGCTGCGTCCAGAAACTTTTGCTACTCCTCCTCTCCTACTCCTCCTTTCCTACTCCTCCTCTCCTACCCCGGAAGTAGGTGGAGGAATCGAGGAGAGGAGAGGAGAGGAGGAGGAATGGAGGGAAGGAGCTGTAATTGGGGAAATGGGACAGCTGATCACTTTTAGATAGTAGGCTTGTTCGAGATGCGGCTGCGCCTCGCCTTGCTGGTCAGCGAGAGCAGCCGCGTGCAGGTGGGCGGGGTGGAGGAGCGGAGAAGTCATGTCGGACAGTCTCCACCTGCAGCCCACGTGAACAACACAGGATCTCGCGATGAATGCGCTGTTTGTTTACTTCTGGTGTGAATAAAATCGCAAAAGTGAAACAGAGATAACATGAGTGTTATTAAATTGAGATAAAAACTTGTTATAAATATTCACAAAACATACTGTCATGTTACAGATGTATTGTGTAGCACTAAATTAATAATGGGATTAAATTTTTATTTGCAGACCAGCTTTTCTGTCCTTTGTTCTTGGAAATAAATACATCATGCTCATTTACACAGCTTTAATTGTTTAGCGCATTTCTACGGTGGCCGAGAAAGCCCAACGCAGTGCAAATTGAAAAGCGCTGCAAAAGCACAAAACACATCCATCAAAATTACAACACAGGCGCAGCAAATAGAAAAACGCGCTGCAACTAGAAAAACGCGCTGCAAAAAGAAAAACGCGCTGCAAATAGAACCACAACACAACGGAAGTGAGTCACAACACAACGGAATTTTCCCGGGGGACCTTAAAAGATGCTGTACCAGCTAAGCTGCGTCTTCAGTAACGTCTCGGACTTCACTATGTGTACAAAGGACAATAAGTGGCAAACAAGGCGTTTTGTGAAGCAGAACTTTTAATAATATGCACACAACCGTGGCAATCACAGGTAATAAACATAACTTACTTTTCAGAAGCTTGTTTGCCACTTATTGTCCTTTGTATACAGCTAGTACAGCATCTTTTAAGGTCCCCCGGGAAAATTCCGTTGTGTTGTGACTCACTTCCGTTGTGTTGTGGTTCTATTTGCAGCGCGTTTTTCTTTTTGCAGTGCGTTTTTCTATTTGCTGCGCCTGTGTTGTAATTTTGATGGATGTGTTTTGTGCTTTTGCAGCGCTTTTCAATTTGCACTGCGCTGGGCTTTCTCGGCCACCGTACATTTCACAACACAAAAACAATAGAAGAAAAGAAAAGTAGATCTCAGTATAATAGTTATGTAGGTTTAAAGATAATTAATAAGAGCAGTTCAGGGCGCTTTATAAAACAGTAAAAATGATAGCAGTTGAGCTTTATTATGATATAAAATGCAGATTATGAACAAATAAATATTTTTGAATACTGCATGAAAATGAACTGTCTTGCTACTAGATATGACAGTGTAAATACTGTGTTTTTTAAGGGGTTTTAGAGGAGATATATATTTTAAAATAAAAAGATTCACACGTGATAGGTGTCGGTGGATCTTCTAACCAATGGGGATTAAGCTCTGTCGTCATCAGGGCGGCTCTAGGCTCCCGCAGTTGGTGGGAAGCAACTGCAGCGCCTGGGTCAGACGGCTGCAGGCAGATTTCTATGGAACGCCAAAAGGCCCAAAAAACGCCTGGACCAGACGCCTTTTATCGAAAAGAACGGCGTAAAATACGGCGTTCTGTGTGGGTTTTACGCCGTAATATACGCCGCATGATCCACTTTGTCTCGGAGCCGCGTCAAGAAAAATGCATACACGCACGCAAAATTAAACAGCGCTTTTTTAAGCTAATGATCCAGGCTGTCCAGCATTTAGACTGGAGTGAGTTAGGCTAGCTGTGGTGCTGTTGGTCAGTTTGTGTGTTTATAATAAATACAGTGTATTGTACTGCCTGTATGTGTATCAGCTAATTGATGTTACATAATAATAGAATATGATGAGATAAGTTGACACTCATAATGTGCGTGGGGCTTGCCAATGAGTTTGGATATTGAATAGATTTTCCAAAGTAAAGAGCCAGATTAATAATTTAATGAAGGTTTCTAAGCGACTGAAGTAAATATAATATAATAATAAATATAAATATAATAAATATGTAACTTGTAAGTCTATGTCTGTAAACGACATTACTTGTTTCTTTATGGAAATAGAAAAATTACCGGATCTGCTGAAGCATAAAAACTAATATTAATAATATTATGCTTAAACAACAACAAAACAATAATATTCATAGTAAATTAAGAATAATTTACATCTTATAATAATAATAATAATAATAATAATAATAATAATAATATATAATTTTATATAATATAATATATACAATATATTATAATTATACTGTATAATTATAATATTATAATAAGAATAAAAATAAGAATAATCAGCTTCCTAATATAATTTGTAACTAATTTAATAAATTAATAAATTCATTTATTGAAACCCTGATGTTTTTGCAACAATAGGGTTCTTCATGTGTGATATACTGACAAGGTGATGTGATTTCCGTCTGGATAAAAAAAAAGTGGGGAGCTGCACAGCATTTTGCTTTCACCTAAACCTAGAGTTTATTTTTACATTGATACAGCATAAATATTAGACTAATAAAAGGCATGAGCACCAGCGGGAATGTCTATAGATGGTATATTGTTAATTGTGTCTAAAAAACTGTGTCTGAAGAGCTCAGGAGCTCGGATCTGCAGTGAATTGCTTTAGACTGAGTCTCTCTGTAAGAGCATTGGCTGAACAGAGTTTAAATGTATTGGCTTTCAAAACTGGAAGGTGGAGCTCATTATCTTATTATTAAACGCCGCTTTTTACGGCGTCAAGAGAGACACTAAAACGCCGCTTTTTACGCCGTCTTATTGCACTGAGACGGCGCTCTGTACGGCGCGCCAAAAGGGTCGAAAAACGCCGTGGGAAACGGCGTTTTCTGTGCTTTTAGCGGCGTTTTTAACGCCGTCGTGAAATCATACGGCGTATATTACGGCGTAAAACCCACACAGAACGCCGTATTTTACGCTGTTCTTTTCGATAAAAGGCGTCTGGTCCAGGCGTTTTTTGGGCCTTTTGGCGTTCCATAGATTTCACTCGCGGGACTATAACGCCGGAAGTCATCGTCACGTGATGAAGGCGCAGACGCAAGTCGGACAAAAAAACTAACCAGCATGCACCATACCGAGCCAGGCGGCGATCGGACTGCGCAGCGCCGGGTTAAGTCGAACAAGCCTAGTATGTTGACTACCGATGAACTGAGCCAATCACAACGCTCACTTTCATCACATGCCAGATACTGCCCAGCCAATCACAGCTTCTGGATAGAGCTCAGCATACAAAAATAAAAACGAGAGATCAATAAACACAATTACAAGTTCTAGACATCATAACTTTAACAAGCATATCAAGCTTTAAAGTGCAGCCTGATTAGCTATTGATGAAGGTTGCATATGTAAATATTAAATTATTTTAATAGTGAAATATGATTTCATTGAATGTAATAAAACAAATAATAATAAATAACAAAAATAATATTATATTTTGCATACATGTTGAAGTGATGTGTACATGTACAACAACATGTTACAGATAGGGTCATTAATATAGTTTTACTGAGCATACAGTTTATCTAAACTATAAATTATATTACTGCTTTACTGGCTGTTTAATTGGATAAGGAATCTAGTTAATTAAAATGCTTATGACGTATATTTGGGCGTTGCCTTCTCCATTCCCGCGTGCTCTGTGGGTGTGGATGCAGTGATGTCAATCGAAAATCCTTAAAAGTCTTCCGGAGTAGGATACTTTAATGCATCCTCCGTTGGAAGCTTACTACAGGAGTATTTTAAGCGGCTTCTTTCGTCTCCTACGGTATTCGGACAGGCGGCAAGATGGCGTCACGAAATCAGTTTCCGGGTCACGGAGGAGAGGAGGAGGATCGGTAGGAAAAAGGAGACACTGGCTGCGTCCGAAATCGCGTACTTAAGCAGTACGTACTGGATTGGGGTGAGTACGCACTGCTCGCCGGGCAAAGCAGTACGCTTTTTCAGTACGCCAGACCGCAGTACGCAGGCAGCCTCGGACGCACTACATCCACCATCTTACCTTAGACGCCCTTTCACCTCTCACCCCTCCTAACCAGCGGCACACTTTACAGAGCTTTACCCTAATTAATTTAATTAAAATCCCCTCATTAATCAGCTCTTATTAATAAATAAACCCCCAAACTGTCCTATTTAATAAGCACTGACTGTAAATAAAACTTAAAACTAATATTTCCTCAAATATGAAATATTTAATAATAAATATGAACGGACTGTTTAATATTCATGAAGTATATTAATAAAACTTGCTTATGCAACAAAACAATTATCAAAAAGTTTCAAAGATAAATACCAAAATGTTAATTAATTCCTGCCTTTCCATTTCACCTCAGAATTCCCTTTTCTAGCATAAATATTTAAACACATGATCCTTATTGTTGTACATTATCTTTTACTGACAGCATTAAACATAAAGGCCAACATATATACATTACTGATGTAAATAAAATATGCTAGAACCAATCAGTTTCGGGAAAACTGGGGATCAGATTTGGCAATAAAATGTAAATTTAAAATATATATTTTAGTTATTTTATTTAATATAATTTTTTCCCTCACTCGCATATTTACACAAATATATTTCCCACAAAATACAAGAATGACAAGTCTTTTAAGTGGTTTTATTTATTTATTTATTCGTTATTGTTATTTTTTCTCCCTCTCTTCATCTTCATCCTCTCCAGTAGGAAGGATAGTTGAATCTGAAACACACACAGATTAAAACAGTTTAGCTTGGGCATTAAACAAGTATAATATAAATTCTGAACAACATAAAAGTCTAACCATCCTGGCTGGTTAGCTAGCTATTTAATAACACTAAATAAAATGGTCAGATTTTGGTTATAATTTATTAATGTGATTTTTGGCAACCAGTCTGTCTGTCTGTTGAAAAGCCTCTCTGATATCAGCAGCCTTTTTTCTCAGATGAGTTTATACAGACTGCTCGATATTAAGTTAAACCTGCTCCAGCTCCTCAGACTATGAGACTATGAGCAGCGTGAGGTCATGATCTGCCAGATTGCGGCTCTTATCAAAATAAGAGTCCAGCCTATAGAGTTTACCTGTGGGGGGATATTGTGAAGGCAGCTACACCTGGATCTGCTCCTTTCAGAATAAAAGTCCCTCATTAAAACACCCCCACACCTCTACCCGCTACATATGTTACATATCTCTGCTCCTTATTCTCACCACACACATTTAGATTGTACTGTGTCGGTACTGCACTGTCCTGTCTGTTAAACTCTCTCATATCTGCTGTATTTATTGTATTTATTTCTACATTCGCTGCTCGTTTGTACTTTATGTTGTGTTTATTGTGCTGTTTGTTTCATGTTGTGCTGTGTTGGTTCTGGAGGAGCTAATTTCACTGCACTGTGTTTCTGTTCTCAGATGGAATTACAATAAAAACCTGAAAATAACAAAAAAAAAACAGCGTCAAGAGAAAACACCCTGAAAGGTAATAAACTTAAAAAAATGAATTTACTTGATTAAAATATTTTAGACACAGAGAGATCCGAACACAAATATTTTTTAAAGAATATTATTAAAGAACTGTACGTTAAATTATTTGTATTACAATAATATATACCAGCTATGTCTATAAATGTATTCATGAATATATGTTTTTTTGTTGTTTATTAATTAATGTACGTTTTTAATGCACATAAAGGATTGTTTGTAGTTTTTTAACTTCAATCTTTATAAAATTTAAGATGTGCTGAAAATAAAACAGTCATCTCTGTACATTTAAATAAATAAATATATATTATAAAAAAGTTATAGTGTAATTCCACCCTTCATCCGTAGTTAAACACTGTGTTCTGATTGGTCAGAAAACACATCACTCCTCTCTCTTCAACCTGTAAAAAGCCTTTCAGCGCTTCCTCCTATAGTGAGGAACTGATCCAGTTTAAACCGGTTTAAAGTGAAAGTGAAATCTTCAGCAGCTTCTGTTTAGATGAGAGAAGAAGGTGAAGAGCGTTTGGATAAAAAGCACAGAGGTAAAATCTGAAGCTTTAATACTAGAATTTACTGTCTGATCTGATATTAAAGAGTTTTAGACACAAAGAGAACAGAAATACATAGAAATATTTCAGATAACAACTTTAAGGTGAAGGAAATACATGGTTTCAACTGTGTGTGTGTGTGTGTGTGTGTGTGTGTGTTTACAGGATTAGGTGTAATCTAAAGGAAGAAGATGAGCTCCAAAATGAGTGTCTCTGGGGAACAGGACACACAGGAAGCTGAGAGGTGAGAGAATAATGTGATTGGGTGTAAAGTGAGCCCGTGATAAAATATATATATATTAGTTGAACAGAAATCAGAGTGAGTTGTGGGTACGATGAGAGTCTTACTGAGCTTGAATGACTAAAAAACAGACCAAAAAGCATAAACTTATTAGAAAAATAATCCATGTTTAACCCATTATAACTCAATAAATGCAAAAAAAACCCAAAAAAAAACATGACTTGAGAACTAAACTCCACCGGAGGTCACTAATAGGTGATGTTCTCTTATGTGGACCTGGACTGTTAATCTATTGAGAAATATTTCATTTTAACAGAGTGTTTAATCAATCACACACACTGTAAATATGTGTGGGAGAAAAATAAACAACAGGAAAATAAATCTAGTGTTGAATCTGGTCACCTGATCGAAGGTCTTTTCTTTTTATAGAACTTAGTTCAAACTGTTAAAATGTAAAATTGATTTAAAAAAGAAAAGCAATTTAGCATTAAATAGTATTCTTTATTATATATATTTTTTAGCATCGCTCTTGTTTTTACCATAAATAATAAAAAAAGACATTTGTTTGTAGTATAGGTTATTTATAACTCCTTCAGCTCAGTGTTAAAAATAGATATTGTAAAAATATATTGAATATTAATGACTTTGATTTGACCTTTAGGTGTTTACGACATAAAATGCTGAAAGGAAAAGACAACTTGAGATCCTAGAAAAACAATTTATTGTCTTTAATGAGTTTCCCCACCAGGAGTTACTAATCGAAAGGGTGTTCATGTGTCACTTCCCAATCAGAAACTCGTATTTACCATCATTCCAAAATCACATGAATGTAGAATCACACCAGCATGCTGGAAAGGTTGTAGATGGTGTCTGATACTGGTTGTGTTTTAGACTGGATCAGAATAAGAGATCAGACTCACCTGAACCCAGCTGTGTCTCCATGAAGAGTGAAGAGTCAATGAAGGATATAATAGACTTCAGAGAGGACAACAGTTCTGCTGATCTCAGGTAAGGATGAGAATTTAGAACAAACAAACAAAGAACACTCATTATATTAACATTAACATTGTAAACAATTGTGTGTGTGTGTATATATATATATATATATATATATTTTTTTACTGTAAGCCCATATTAGTTAAATTTACTTAAAATAATTTAGGAAACTGGTTGCTTTAAGAAAATTAAGTAATGGGTAATGAAAAGTTAGCATAACTTAGAACATCAAGTTATTACAACTAAAGGGGAAGCTGATTTAACTTTTTTATTTTTGTTATACTATAAGACCAGATAAGTTGAGTTTATATAATTTTTTTAAGGCAGCCGGTTTGCTCAATTTTTGTAAGTGAGGGGGAATGAAAATATGAGTTAGCAAAAATTAAAACATCAAGTTATTACAACTAAAGGGTAAGCTTTATTTCTAAGATTTATTTGTAAGGTAGCCCAGGGGGAATCACTACACACTGATGGTGAGTGTTAGTCAGAAACTGTTGGACACACCCAGTATGTAGATTGTGCCAAAACCCAATGGAAAAGAATGGCAATGGCAACAGACTAAACTCAGTTATTATAAGTTGGTTCAACTCAAAGATCTCAGTTTAAATGTATTGAATGTGCCCACAAATGTTTAACTAACTCAAAATAGTTGAGGATTGTTTAGAAATATCCAATTTTATGTAAAACAGACTTAAATCATTTGCGTTTAAACAACTTCTGGGTTTACAGTGTATATATTTAATATTTAATACAGAAGAATATAGATGAAATATATTTACCTGTATGTATGATTAATGACTTTGTTTATGTTTTGTATGGTTCAGTGTGATTAAGAGACAGACAGAAGACTCTCCTGAACGCAGCTGTGTGTCTACGAGAAACGATACAGTAGGCAGAATAATACGCTTCAGAGAGGAGGGCTGTTCTCCTGAACTGAGGTAAAGATAATTTAAGTAAGAATGGTATAATAGACTACAACTACAAAAGAGCTGTTACTGATGTTACAGGAGGCAGTACATGGTATATAAACTATGGTATGTAGCTTAATTTGGGTAGTTCTTGTTTTTTATAATAGTTTAGTAATAAATGGCTTCACCAACTGTGAAAAGAAATGTTGTATTATCTACTGTTTTTCTCTGAACTCTAATTTTAGTCCCGTCTGGACGCACATCTCTGAGTTTCATCTCCTCGCATTTCATAAAATAGCTATTTGTCCAATTACACTTTGGGCGAGCGTTTCCATGGTGATCCATGTTAAAAACACAACAGCGGGTGGAAATAGGCGAGGTCACTAATTGAGACCTGTTGTTCATCAGGATGGATCATAAACCAGCCAATGAAACAGTAGCTTAGCCCCGCTCCCGCAAAAAAAAACGTTTTAATCTTGCGCCCGCCCACCACATACACATTTCTGCTGCTCCCGCACCGCTGTCCTAATATGAATTTAATTAATTAAATTTAGTGCTTCAATTTCAACTATCAACTATCACACACTCAACAATGCTGCATTTCCAGTTTACTTTTTTCATAAAGACATATCTCACTGAACTTTCCACTCACACTAGTTTATTCATGTGTGCTGTGATTGGACAACCTTTACAAATGTTTCAGCACCTCGTAAACCAGTTTATCTGGTTTAAAATGTAAAAACAAAGTTCAGTGGCGACGTTGGAGAGAGAATTAAAAACAGAGCTTAGAGAGAACACCCTGCTATAATGCTGATTTAGTAAGTTTACTCCTTACAGAAATACCCTGGCAGAATTTGTGATTTTTTTTTGGCAATTATTTTTGAGAATATGAATAAGAATAAAAATGCCTTATCCACAACAACTGAAAAATCAGCTGTCACTTTCAGCTGATTTGATAGTGCAGGATGCCCTCCATAAATCTGGTAGCTTGTCAGATTCCCGTGGTAATGATGCTGTCGATAATATAAACAGCCTTAAAGTAAGTAGCCAACCTAATTGTTGATGACATAAGTGTGATTCTGTGGGCCAATTTAAGGCTGAACATTAAAAAGAGTATTTTTATCAGACCAAAACACAATTAAAGAAAAGTTGCACAGTGGATGTGGTTGAAGTAGTGCTGAGCGATTTTCACAATTAGTTCGATTAGTTCGAATTACAGTTTTAATGCGATTTTAAAATTAAGTAATCATGATTTTACATAATGTAACTTGCGGAGGACGGGGTGCCGCCCCATGCCGTGAAAAGCAGTCGCTGCCGGTCCCAGCTGGTCTGAATCAGGAATGATTTAGCAGCCCGTTAAGACTGGCATACAGACTCTTAGCCCTCACTCAGAGAGAGACGCTACAGCTGAGAGGAAGGCTGAGGAAGAACGGAACCTTAAAAGACTGAAAGTCACAACTTAAGCATCTAGAGCCCCAGTGGAGGGCATTTAAACCTAAATAAAGGTACGTTTGAATTCACGTGATTCCTGTGTCTGTGTCTCTGTGTGCTTCCTGACAGCAGGGGGCACAGTGGCCACGCCCCTATTCCTTTTTAATCTAAAATATCTGAAAACACTACTGATTTCTGAAAAAAAGTCCCAGCACTTTTTTAGCACTTTCAACTCAAACACCCAGTGGGATAAAGCATATATTTATCTAGATCTCCTGTAAGGATTTGTGATTAATTGTGAAAAACAATAATAATCTCTCCTTCAAAGTTTCTTCTGTGAATCATTTAGTGTGTGATTTCTCAATTTTCAGTGACAAACCCGCGTTCTGAAGTATAATCCCAGTGTCTGTGTGTGAGTAACTCCGCGCTGTATGTACATGAGGTCAGAGGGTAATATGCAGTGATGGGAGTAACGGCGTTGAAATAATTTGAAATTACTTTTATCAGTAAGGAGTAATCTAACTAATTCGCTAGTTGCATGAGTCGACGCTGCCTGTTTCCGGTCTACGACTGGTAGGCGGAGTCATTTCCGCTTTTCGGCGCCGGTCAGCAGACAGGATGGCTTTCTACACGCGATCTCTCCAGGACTTACCAAAAAGAACTATAAATGATGTTCAGCGCATCGTGCAAGCTTCCACAGCAGCACCCAAGAGTAAGAGAGTATATATATATATATATATATATATATATATATATATATATATATATATATATATAGTTATTACCTGTGTATAGACCCTCTGTAAGTTATAAATGTGTATACTGGCATCGGGAGATATATAGTTGTTTACTATTGTATATCCTTAGTTTCAAACAGTTCAGTGTTTGATTAACCCAGAACCCATTATTTATAATATATTTAATATATATTTTTTATATTTATATTTTGTACATATATAAAAGTATATATATATGTACACACAAACATATATATATATATATATATATATATATATATATATATAAAATTTATAAATAATTATGTATATATAGATATAGATATAGATAGTGAGAGAGAGAGAAAGAGAGATAAGACAGTTCAGTGTGTGATTAACCCAGAAGTTCTGTTAGTGCAAGAGACAAAAAAACTCTAAAATTTGTTAATATTTTATATGCATTTATATTACATTAGTATTCGAACCGTAAAATATTTGTGTTCCCTCATTATCCCAATAATATGTAAACAAAGTTTGTTTTAACTGAATCAATTTTGGATTTTAAATCAACATTCAGAACTGGCTCTGGACTCTTATGGGTCAATTTATTTATTTTTATTGAATAAGCTTGTAAATATGCCTTAAACCTTTCATGTGACCAACAGTAATTAATTTTATAAAAGAAAAACTGGCCCATTGCCTTCGTTATTGGAAATAAATGCACGAAACATAGTATTGTTGTTGAATTTGATTTTTTTTTTATTAAAATATAACAGTTTGGTATGTTTCACAGTGTCTTTTTTTATAGTATACCTACTAGTATACCTACCACTCACTACCCGGAAGTTAGTTGGCGCCATCTTGTGCACAGAGCCAATTACTCTGGCTGTAACTATAACGCCATTACCATTTCCGACACCCCGTTACTGCACATTACTTTAGCCGCTGAATGAACTTTTTTAACTTTGCGCATACAGACAAAGGCGCACGTGTGTGTGTGATTCACAAGGGACGTGCTCTAATCAATTCAGTGATTGGGGTGGTAGTGTTGTGCCGGGGTCTGAGTCTTTCATTTGGTCTCTGCTGCGCATCTCTTTTGCTTTATCTCTTCCTATCATCGCCATTTCACTGTTCCACAGTTTTACTCCAGGTAGGAATAGGATATAGGAATATAGGAATGCCCATTACATGTTAATTTAATTATTAGATATTTGTAGAATTTGTAGAGGTTAATGAGAGAATTGTTGTATTCTTTTTTAGATGTGGACAGGCCAAGTTCCGTTTTAAGGACGTTAAGCTCGATTAGCTGCTCCAGTCTCTCTTTTCCTCCTTGGTAAAGCTGGTTGATCCAGCTGTTAAACTGTTATATTAATACCGTTTTAACGGCCATTAGATTGTTGCTTTTGTCCATTCTTTTGTTTTGTTTATATATACATTTTTTTTTTTTTTTTTTTTTTTGTAATTTAATCCCCAGACGCTTTTTTGGTTTTTCCGTTTTTGTTTCAGTATTACAAGTCTTAGTAATTTTCTTTGGTCGTGTGGAGATTTTCGTTTCTTTTTTTTTGGAAATTCGTTAGATTATATTTTTGTATAAAATGTAGCTAAAGGGTGAAATGAATATGATGTAATATATGAGCGTATTTATTGTATCACTCTACCTATAACAGTAGTGTTGTATTTACCTACAGAGACCAGCACGAGGAATCAGACACTTCAAAAAGAAATATGGAGTTGAAGGTGTGTGTATAAACTTATGTTTAGAGCACATAACTCATTAATTACTTTTTAAACAGATTTTTAATGCAGCAGATTTTTACATTTAAAATATCCATTAATATGTTGTTTGTCCTCTAATCTAAAGCTCAAATCTACACTGAGGGAAAGGTGTCAGAAAATGAATGAAGGAATCTCAGATGCTGGAACCTCAACCCTTCTGAATGAGATCTACACAGAGCTGTACATCACAGAGGGAGGAAGTGGAGAGGTCAATAATGAACATGAGGTCAGACAGATTGAAGCAGCATCCAGGAAACCAGCAACACAGGAGACACCCATCAAATGTAACGACCTCTTTAAAGACCAGTCCATCAGAACTGTGCTGACTAAAGGAGTTGCTGGAATTGGAAAAACAGTCTCTGTGCAGAAGTTCATTCTGGACTGGACTGAAGGAAAAGCCAATCAGGATGTTCTCTTCATATTTCCACTTCCTTTTAGAGAGCTAAATCTGATGAAAACTGAAAAACTCAGTCTGGTGGATCTTCTTCATCAGTTTTTCAAAGACACAAAGGACTTAAAACCAATAGAATATCATCAGTACAAAGTCATGTTCATCTTTGATGGTCTGGATGAATGTCGACTTCCTCTAGACTTCCAGAACAATAAGAGAGTATCTGATGTAACACAGTCAGCCTCAGTGGATGTGCTGCTGACAAACCTCATCCAGGGGAACCTGCTTCCCTCTGCTCTCCTATGGATAACTACTCGACCAGCAGCAGCCAATCAGATCCCTCCTGACTGTATTTATCAGGTAACAGAGGTACGAGGGTTCAGTGACCCTCAGAAAGAGGAATACTTCAGGAAAAGGATCAGAGATCAGAGCCTTGCTGAAAGAATCATTACACACATGAAGTCCTCCAGAAGCCTCTACATCATGTGCCACATCCCAGTCTTCTGCTGGATCTCAGCCACTGTTCTAGAGAGGATGTTGGGTGAAGCAGAGGGAGGAGAGATCCCCAAGACTCTGACTCAAATGTTCACACACTTCCTTATCTTTCAGATCAAACACCGCAGCCAGAAGTACCAAAGAAAAAGTGATGTTGATCTTGACCAGACTAGAGAGATTATTCTGGCTCTGGGAAAACTGGCTTTCCAACAGCTGGAGAAAGGAAACCTGATCTTCTATGAGGAAGATCTGAGAGAGTGCAGCATTGATGTCAGAGAAGTGTCCGTGTACTCAGGAGTGTGCACCCAGATCTTCAGACAGGAGTCTGAACTTTACCTGGGGAAGGTTTTCAGCTTTGTGCATCTGAGTGTTCAGGAGTTTCTGGCTGCTTTATATGCGTTTCTGTCCTTCATCTCCAACAACAGAAATGTGCTGCAACAGCAAGACAGTGGATTTGGTTTCTCCAAAAAAGGAACAATGTCTGATTTCCTGAAGAGAGCCGTGGACAAGGCCTTACAGAGTGAGAACGGACACCTGGACCTTTTCCTCCGATTCCTTCTGGGTCTCTCACTGGAGTCCAATCAGTCTCTCTTACGAGGCCTTCTGATACAGACAGAGAACATCTCTCACAGTAAAGAGAAAGTAGTGGAGTACATCAAGCAGAAGATCAGGAAGAATCCCTCTCCAGAGAAAACTATCAGTCTGTTCCACTGTCTGAATGAACTGAATGATCATTCTCTAGTGCAGGAAGTACAGAAATATCTGAACAGAGGAGGTTCCAGTGATCTCAGTGGAGTTACTCTCTCTCCTGATCAGTGGTCAGCTGTGGCGTTTGTGATGCTGAATTCAGAAGAGGAGCTGGATGAGTTTGACCTGAGGAAATTTCAGAGATCAGAAGAATGTTTTCTGAGGCTGCTTCCAGTGGTGAAAGCATCCAGAAAGATTGTGTGAGTATTTTCATTATTCAGTGTTTAATCTGTGCTGTTTTATATTTTGTAATATTGATTAGTCTCTGTTGTATTGATTATTTGTTGAAAAACTAAACATATCAATCAGGGGTGGGTTTCCCAAAGTGATCACTATTAGTAAATAACAAATTAACTAGTGCAGAACCTGAGAGAAGAACAAGTCAGTTCTACAAGTATTTCCCAAAGAGCTTTACAAAACAAAACTTAACAAACAAGTTCAAAGAACGTCTTTGTTGATTCCACCTCTGAAACACCTCAATCAAAACACAAACATTGATTCAGTTCTGCCAAGTATATATAAATAAAGTGTTGGAATCAATATTATTATACATAATATGAAATTTAAATAATAAAATGACATATTTAGGCATTATCTAATATTTGTAAACACACACATGACTATATAGATAAACAAAAAATCCATATTAACGATAAAACCTATTATAAAAAAATACTTCTAAAACGTGTACACAAAAAAAAAATTGGTCCATCAACCAAATCGCTCACTCAATCACTCCAACCTCCAGCCTATAAATACATAGTTTGGGATAGAAATATCACTTCCTTGCTTAGATGAGGAAGAAGGGCCAACACAGGAAGTAAGAGATAACAACACTTCACTAAAGATGAAACTAACATCTTGTTGGTGTTTTATGGTTGGGCTCATTCTATTAAGTGATCTCAATCAATCAATCAATCAATTAATCAATCAATCAACCTTTATCTTCACTCGGGAAAAACATTGAGGGTGACTCTCATTTACAATGTTGCCGAGCCTTTATAACATCAAAGGGATTGAACACATTTAATAATAATTAAGAAATAATAAAAAACAGAATAGTAAAAAAATTATAAAAAATAAAAGAAGTACTAATTTTAAATCAAAACTTAATTAAAATATATATGTAAAACAGAAAATTCTAAAATAACATAAAAACCTTGACGTGTAAAAAGTGAAAAATGTATAAAACATAAAATAAGTAAATGGATAATAGTAAAAGTAAAGTAAAATTTTAAAAATGATAAGTGATTAAATGAATAATAGAACTAAGAACAAGAATGAAAATATAAAACATTAAAAAATAAATAAATAAAATGTATTAAAATAAAATAAGAAAAAAAAGATAAACTAATTAAAAGTCATTTAAAACCGTCACAGGCTTTCTGATGGTGATTAGAATCTAAAAGTTTAAAATGATTCAGTGATCCCAGCGAGCTGAGTTTCAGTGATTCCTGTAGTGAATTCCAGCTCGCTGGTGTTCTGTAGCTAAAAGCAGATTTTCCCAGTTCACTAAAAACTCTTGGTACCTGAACAGGTGATCCAGCTACTGGAACGAGTCTGATATGCATTATTATTAATTAAGATCAGTGAAGAGATATAAGATGGCAGATGCCCAGAGAGTGATTTATAGATAAAAATTAGCCAATGAGATTCTCTTGGTGCAGCTAGTGAGGACCAACCAGCTCTATCATATAGTGAGCAGTGGTGAGTAGTGTAAGGGTCACCAGTAATAAATCTCAGAGCAGAATGGTAGAGTCTAATGGTTTGAGAGCACTGGCGGACGCTTTTTTATAAATTACATCACCATAGTCCAGCACTGCTAGTATGGTTGCCTCCACTATTCTTTTTCTAGCGTGCACGGGTAAACAGGATTTATTCCGATAAAGGAATCCAAGCTTTTGTCTGCACTTAATGGCCAGTTTTCTTTTTTTTTCATATTTTCAAATGATCAAACTGATTTTAACATCAGACAAAGATAACCTGAGTAAATATAAAAAGCACCTTTTAAATTATGATTTTATTTATTAAAGGAAAGAAAAATATCAAAAACAAATCTAGCCCTGTGTGAAAAAAAAATGTGTTTAATAAATTAACTTTGATTAATCACACTTTTGGGAAACTTTATGGAGTCCAATTTCACTAGCCACAGCCAGGCCTGATTACTGCCAGACCTGTAAAATCAAGAAATCACTAAAATAGAACCTGTCTGACAACATGAAGCAGATAAAAGATTTAAAAAACAACACATTATTATACCTTAATGTTAAGAAATTCAAAGAAAGGTGAAAAAACTTAGTAATTGATCATCTATCAGTCTGGAAAAGGTTATAAAGTCATTTTCTAAAGCTTTGGGACTCCAGAGAACCACAGTGATTCACTATTATTCACTAATGGAGAAAACATAGAACACTGGTGAACCTTCCCAGGAGTCCAGCTGACCAACATTATACCAAAAGTGCATGGAAAACTTATCAAGGAGGTCACAAAAGAACCCAGAACAACATTTAAGAACTACAGGTCTGACTGGTCTCAGTTAAGGTCAGTGTTAATGATTCAATAATAAGAAAGAGACTGGGTGAAAATGGTCTCCATGGGAGAGTTTCTAGGCAAAAACTGACCCAAAAAAACCAACTTATTTCAAATTTGCCAACAAACATCTTAACTATTCTTTGGACATGACATGACTTTTTGAAAGGTGTGTGTCCCGTTACATAATAATTTCAGAAAAAGAACATCATACTGAACGTAAAACATGTTCAGTATGGTAGTGTGATGGTCTGGAGCTGCTGAATAATTTGCTGTAATAGACGGAACCAGGAATTCTGCTGTTTACCAGACAATCCTAAAGGAGAATATCTGGCCATCTGTTTGTGACTTAAAGCTCATGCTTACTTGGGTTCTGCAGCAGGACAATGAACCAAAGCACACAAACAAAAAGTTCACATCTGAATGGCTTAAAAAAAACTAAATGAAGGTTTTTGGAGGGTCTAGTTAAAGTCTGATTGAGATGCTGTGGATGATCTTAAACAGGACGTTTATGCTGGAAAATCCTCCAATGTGTCTGAATTAAAATAATTCTGTAAAGAAAAGTGGAACAAAATTCCTCCACAGAGATGTAAAAGACTAGTTTCCAGTTATCAGTAAAGCTTGAGTGCAGTTGTTGCCGCCAAGAGTGGCACAACCAAGTTATTAGGTTTAGGGGCAAACACTTTTTACACAGGGCTAGATTGGATAGTTTTTTCCTTTTAATAAATAAAATTTTAGTTAAACAGTGCTTTTTATATTTACTCAGGTTATCTTTGTTTGATAATCAGAAAAATGTAAGTATGACAAAAAAGCAAAAACACAAGAAATCTGTAGGGGCCAAATATTTTTCACACCACTGTACTGTGGCCCGTCGGTCAGGTAGTCTACAATCCAGGAGACAAGGACGGCGTCTGCTTGCACTGTTGTCAGCTTGTCACCCAGAAGATCAGGTCGAATGCTGTTAAATGCAGTGAAGAAATCAAAAACCATGACCCTCACAGTGCTGACTGATCTGTGTAGGTGAGCATAAACTCTGTTGAGCAGGTAGATAAGACTCTCAGGCAGGACTGATAGTCCAGTAGTGAGTCCAGAAACACATACCAGCGGTGCAGCGGTGGAGCAGAAGAGTGAAAGAAGCACTTTTATGGTGAAAAAACAAACCAAAACTCTCTACTAGCATGATTTGAGAGAGCACAGATTTATTAAGTTGCCTTGTCAAAAATATATTGCAAAGATAAACAATAATTAAAAAGTAGCAAAAAACACAAACAGAAGCTACTGTAATTTCATTTATTCAGAGAAAACATCTATTCAAACTAACCTGGCCCTATCTGAAAAATAATTTTCCCCTAAACCTAATAACTTGATTGTGTCACCGGCGGCAACAACTGAAATCAAGAGTTTGTGATAACTGTTAATGAGTCTTTCACATCTCTGTGGAGGAGTTTGCTCTTCTTCAACACTCACCTTAACTGAGCCAAGTGAGACCTGCAATTCTTTAGATGTGGTTTTGTGTTGTTTTGGAGTAATTTTGATCGGCCGGTCACTCCTGGGAAGGTTCACCAATGTTTCATGTTTTCTCCATTAGTGAATAATAGCTCTCACTGTGGTTCTCTGGAGTCCCAAAGCTTTAGAAATGACTTTGTAACCTTTCACAGTTAATTCATGGGGGGATTAAATGATGATTAATTATAAAATCAAATCAAATTTATTTGTATAGCACTTTTTACAACTGATGTCACAAAGCAGCTTTACAGAAACATGATCACAGGACAAAGAATCAGGCAAAACACTAAAAAAAAAATATGCAGAATACAAAAAAAACCCAGAGAGTGTGGAGGGAAAACTCCCTCAGAGCTGTAAGAGGAAGAAACCTTGGGAGGACCAAGACTCACATTTAAGGGGGGATCATCCTAACACTGGTCAAACAGCTTTTAAATTAATTTTAAAAAGTATTTTATACACTCACATAGGTTTTATATATTCAGCCTTATCTAAAGGGAAAAACATTAATTATCAAAAGCTAAACTAAACAAGTAAGTTTTCAGTCTAGACTTAAAGATTGAGACTGTGTCTCAATAAGAGAAAGCTCTTCCTCCTGCAGAGCTCCTCTGAATTTTAGGAACTACTAAGAAACCAGCACCCTGAGATCTAAGTAATCGCAGTGGTTCATAATAGGAGATGAGATCTCGTAAATACTCAGGAGCGAGTCCGTGTAGGGCTTTATACGTTAACAGGAGAATTTTATAGTCTATGCGGAATTTGACTGGAAGCAGTGCAGTGCTGACAGGACTGGACTAATGTGCTCAAATGTTCTAGTTTTATTAAGGTCCCTGGCTGCAGCATTTTGAACTAGCTGAAGTTTATTTAATTACTGCAGTAACATACTGACAGTAGTGCATTACAATAAACTAGCCTTGAGGTAATGAAGGCATTTACTCATTTTTCGGTGAAAAAAAAAGCTGTTCTAGTAACATTAGATATGTGTTTATCGAATGCTAGATCTGAACCTATGATAACACCAAGGTTTTTAGCTACTGAACCAGGTGTGACGGAGAAGTCGGCCAGATTAAACATTAAGTCTGATCATTTATTTCTAGCAGCTTTGAATTTCTGTTTTATCATTATTTAATAGGAGAACATTGTGAGACATCAATGTTTTCACATCTTTTACACATTTCTCGATTTTCTTTATTCTCTCTCACATTTCTTGATCAGAGGTTTAATTACCGCTGTTTTAAAGACTTTGGGTACATGCCCCAGGGTAAACGATGAGTTTACTATCATTAACAGAAGTTTAATTATATAAGCTGTACCTGTTTTAGTCATTTTGAGGGAACTGCATCAAGTGTGCAGGTTGTGCTGTTTGATGAGGAGATAATTTTCTCTAGTTCTAGCTGTTGAAGTGGGTTAAAAACTCATCATAACTTCAGTAACTGAGTTTTGTCCTATATCAGCCACACCAGATGACATATTTATCTGTTGAATTTTATCCTGAGTGTTTTCAGTTTTCTATCAAAGAAGTCCATAAAAGCGTTGCTGGTGTGAATGGCTGGAATCTGAGATTCAGTACCTGCCTGGTTTTTAGTTAATTTGGAAATAACACTAAAGAGGCCAGATACGCTGAGTGGGCTTTATTAAGTTCTTTCTATATTTGACAAGACTGCCTTTCCATGCAGAATAGAACACTTTCAGTTTAGTTGATCGATATTATTATAAATTTTGTACTAACTGCTTTAAGGTACGAGTTTGATCATTGTACCATGGTGCAAGCTTTTTTGTCTCTCTTTTTTGTGTTTAAGGGGAGCTACACAATCTAAAATAATAACTTTCTAAACAACTGATTAGTTTGTCTAGTTCCGATGAGTCTGCTGGACAGTGTACTAGAGTTGAAAATCAGAAAGGTTAACAGTAAGTGACTAAGAGAAATCAGAATTTGCAAATTTACTAAACAATAATGATAGAGGCAGCTGTGTGTGTGTGTGTTTGTTAGGGAGGACTTTATCTGTATTTGTTTTTTTTATACATAGGCAGATTTTTAATTTGTAATCAAGCAAGAAAAAATTGTTCACTGAGTAATAAGAATAAGAAAAGAAATAATAGTATATAAAATATACTAATACACCTCCTTCCTAAGGGGTGTGTGTGTTTATATGTCAGTGTTTCTAATGGATAATCATTTCTCTCTCAGGCTGTTGGGGTGTAATCTATCAGAGAAAAGCTGTGCAGATCTGGCCTCAGTTCTCAGCTCAAACTCCTCAACTCTGAGAGAACTGTACCTGAGTGGTAATAAACTGCAGGATTCAGGAGTGAAGCTGCTCTCTGCTGGACTGAAGAATCCACACTGTAAACTGGAGACACTGTGGTAAGATCATCAAAATACCACAAACAGAATCTCACCTTCACACACACACACACACACACACACAGACATACACACACACACACACACACACACACAAACATGATCTCTTATGCAATTTAAATTAAGCAGCTGTGCTCGGTCCAGATTAGGCCGCCGATATTTGCAAAAAATGCGTATCGGTATCGGATCGGAAGGCACAAGAAAATCCGATCCAGACTCCCGATCCAGTTTTTTTCACAATCCGGGTTTTCCAGCGCACTCATTTAGATAATCCATTCCAGTTTTTGCTGTGTTTTCGCCAGTGAGAGTAAAATCCGGTCCACATTTTTCAGCACACCTTCAGCAAACGAGCATAGCATCTCCCCGGGCCGGGAAAGATGAACTCCGGTCAGACCGGCTGGAGGCAGCGTTAGCTCCCTTTATGAAGAGTTTTTTCTTTGAATTTAATAAAGTTTTCTCTCTTAACATTATGATGTTTGCTTGTTGTGTTTTTAGTGTCATTATGCTTATTGTAGTATCACATCTCAACTAGTGGGTATGGGTATATTTCACAATTATTTACAAATAAAGAAGTTTATGAAACATGTTATGTTTCTTATTTATGCAACTAAAAGGTAAAACTGTGTGAAACGTAGCTTATTTTGATAATTTAGCTTTAATTGCTTATAAAAAATATTTATTATATTATGGTTACATTACTAACACAGGAGCAGGCTGACACCTGAGCATACTGAAATGCTCGTCTTTGTAAAAAAAGAATCTCCCCATCATGCTCGGACTGCAGGCAGGGCAAACAGTTGGAATTGAAGGGAATGTGTAGATGGGATGGAGCAGCAAAGTGTGGAGGAGATTGGGGAGTAGAAGGCATTTTGCTTTTAAATAGTTTTCATTATTTGCACTGATTTTTTTTAAGCTTTGGTTTACACTTGTTCAAGAGCACTGATGAGTACAGCAGTCAAGAGTACTGATGCTGTTAATAGACTATTTTCTACTCAGTTTGTGTGTTTTGCTTTTTTAATACAATTTACAATATTATTTGCACTTATGGCTTTTTAAGCCTTGGTTTACTGTCGCCATTTCTGTTTGTTATTTATTATTTTGTCTATTTTGAGTTTATTAATTGCTAAATAAACAGGTCAGTTTCTCCTTACCAACCATTGTGTATTATTCAAACACACCTAATTCAGCTGGCTACTTGTTATCAAGAGTAAAACGCTTTTCAACATGAGTTTGACAACAAAGTAAGTTCGCTAAATAACTTTAAACTTTAATACATGCTCGGATAGGCCGGTATCGGTATCGGCCGATATCGGTATCGGATCGGAAGTGCAAAAAAAAAACGGTATCGGATCGGAAGTTCAAAAAGCTGGATCGGGACATCCCTAGTCCAGATACCAGGTGGAGAAGTGGAGACAAAGTGAAAAATATAGTTTGGGAGGGAATGGGGAACTGCTGTGTTTTTGTTGGTGTGAATGACTGGAATCTGAGGTTTATTACCTGCCTGGTCTTTTCTATATTTGACAAGACTGTCTTTCCACTCAGAATGAAACACTTTCAGTTTAGTTGATCGATATTATTATAAATTTTGTACTAACTGCTTTAAGGTACGAGTTTGATCATTGTACCACATTGCGAGCTTTTTCTGTCTCTCTTTTTTGTGTTTAAGGGGAGCTACACCATCTAAAATAATCATTTTCTAAACAACTGATTAGTTTTTCTAGTTCCAATGAGTCTGCTGGACAGTGTACTAGAGTTGAAAATCAGGAAGTTTAACAGGAAGTGACTAAGAGACTATGTGCTATGCTGCATGAAAGACAGCACCTATCTATCTATCTATCTATATAAAGAAATCAGTATTTGCAAATTTGTGTGTGTGTGTGTTAGGGAGGATTTATCCGTATTTGTTTTTTTTTATTATACATAGGCAAATTTTTTATTTGTAATCAAGCAAGAAAAGAGGTCACTTCAACACCTACAGTTGCACTTATTTTAATTCACTGACTAATAATAATAAGAAAAAGAATAATAATAATACATAATAAAGAATATAATAATTATCTCAAAAATATACTAATACACCTCCTTCCTAAGGGGTGTGTGTTTGTGTTTATATTTCAGTGTTTCTAATGGATTATCATTTCTCTCTCAGGCTGCAGGAGTGTAATCTATCAGATAAAAGCTGTGCAGATCTGGCCTCAGCTCTCAGCTCAAACTCCTCAACTCTGAGAGAACTGTACCTGAGTGATAATAAACTGCAGGATTCAGGAGTGAAGCTGCTCTCTGCTGGACTGAAGAATCCACACTGTAAACTGGAGAAACTGTGGTAAGATCATCAAAATACAACAAACAGCATCTCACCTTCACACACACACACACACACACACACACATACACATGATCTCTTGAAAAATATAAATTTGGAGGGAATGGGATACTGCTGTTTTTGTTGTGAAAACATTGTTTTACCATATACTTTCTAATTTTTTCAGCTTAGCAAATACAACATTCTTTTAGAAAAACAACAAAAAATTACTTTTTATTCCCACTTTTATGGGTGTTGACACTTAATTAGCGGGTGTTTAAATACTCCGAAAAAGGCGAGCTCTAACTATGAGTTCTTTTGCTTCCTGCTTCTGTGCCGTTCAGACGCTTCTCTGCTTAGCTCTGCTATCTTTGCTATCTTTCATACTTTTCTTTATTTTTAGACATTTTCGAGCTACAGTGTCTGAGCTCATTATTTAGATTAGCACTAGCACTACCATATTTTGTTTCTTATTTTATTTTTTTCTAGTTTCTTTTGGACATTTTATAGTAGAGCCATAGGCACAGGAATCAGAAAAGTTTCTGTAAAGTGCTAAAGAAGAAACCTATAAGATGCCTTCTTGAGTGGGTTCAGAGCACCAGTGCTGCCAGAACTGCTACAATCTTCTACAAAGAATGACTGTTTTTGAAAAAAAATTTCGGTCCTTGTTATCAGAGTTTAAGGACTGGCATTTCTGCGCTGTCCGAGGACCATTGGAGAGTGGGAGTGCTGCCAGCGGACAACAGGTTTTTAACGGAGCAGCGAGCAGTGGAGACGAACAGAACTGGACCAGCAGATCATGTGGACATCCGTAATGTGAGTACAGCTGAAAGATATGGGAAAAACCAGCAATGGGTTAGCATTGGAGCTAAACCCAAACGGCATGCCACATACAGCTCTGTAGTATCCTCCACTCCTGCTAACATAGCACATCTGGCTAATGCTAATGCTAAAGCTATTGCTCAGAGATCAGAGCACAGAGCCAGAGGAAATCAGTTCCAGTCACTTAGTTTGCAAAACAGATTTGAGCCACTGCAAGACCTTAATGACTTTTTAAATACCAGCCAGTATGATTCAGAAAGAACCAGAAGATTCAGCCATTCAAAACACCCCAGGAGAGCCACAGGGCTCAGCAGACACCCTTGTTTTGGGGGATGACTCTGTTCATGGCATGAAAAATAATCAGAAACTCATCGTTCGATGTGAGCCAAACATCACAGTTTCTGAACTGAATAAGAAGCTTCCAGCACTACTGGCTGAATACAGAACAGTGAAACGGATTATTGCACAGGTTGGAAAGAACGATACAAAGAAAGAGGAGTCTGAGGTGTTAAAAGAGACTTTAATGATCTTTTTACCACACTACGCAAGTTCAACATCCAGACATTCATCAGTGGTCCTCTACCTGCAAGGGGCTGCAATATGTTCTCTAGGCTGTTGGCTTTAAAACATTTGGCTTCAGAAAACCTGCAGGTCAAACGGACTGAACTTCATTGACAATTTCAATCTGTTTTTTGGGAAGAGAGTTTTTCAGGCGAGATGGACTGCACACCAACAAGAGGGGAGTCAAATTCCTGTCACAGAACATCATTTTTTCTCTGTGCAACTTCTCTGTTCCCACTGGTGAAGACACGTCAGCTTTAACACCCAAGGACACTGTCTGCACTACAGAGACACAACATCCTTCCCCCACAGAGACTGCGGAGTTATCGGATGGGAGCCATGTTCTGCTGTATCAGCTGCCGGAAACACCGCAACTGCATGAACACTCCACACCATCCTCCATCTCCACCTCATCATCATCATCCTCCATCTCCACCCCATCATCATCATCCTCCATCTCCACCTCATCATCATCATCCTCCATCTCCACCCCATCATCATCATCCTCCATCTCCACCTCATCATCATCATCCTCCATCTCCACCTCATCATGATCATCCTCCATCTCCACCTCATCATCATCCTCCATCTCCACCTCATCATTATCCTCTATCTCCACCCCATCATCACCCCACCTGAACTTCCCAGCAACCATGGAGAAGCTGGTATCTGCAGGGACGCTTTCTCTGTCAGCGAGTCCTCAGGTACAGCGGAAAATCAGCACAACTTCTCCTCCACAGTCACCTACTGCCTCACGGACCCAGCAACCCCCATCCTCACCACCACTACACTCCCCAATCAAGGAGTTAGAAAAGGGGACCAAAATGAAGCCCAGTGAACATGAACATGAGAAGGAATTAAACAAACCCCCCCACAACCCAAAAAGAAGAGACAAGCTCCTAAACCACCGGACAGACAGCTCTGCTCTCGACTTCTTCACCAGCAGGAGCCCCTCCCACCTCCCTCCACCATAAGGGAAGAGGCCGCCACAAGTAATCCAGCAAACTGATTTCTTTTGGGTCCGTGCTGCTACAATGGTGATGTCAGCAGTACATGTTTTCAAAACAAGTACGGACCCTGTGTGCCAGTTATCTCCCCCATTCCAGTTCTTATCAGAAGCAGAAAGAACAGATAGTATAGGTCAGATAATGTGAATATATCCAACCTGTAGTATGTAAATTGTAACCCACAGTCTTTGGAACAAAACGCACAGGGTATTAAATTAGCTCTGCTAAATATCAGATCTCTTACTAAAAAGTCTTATCTAATTAATGATTTTATTACAAATTATGGGCTTGATTTTCTGTTTTTAACAGACACATGGTTAAATTCTTGTAGTGCTGAAAGTGTATTAATTGAGTCGGCTCCATCAAACTTTAACTTTTTAAATGTCTCACGTACCGGCAAGAAAGGTGGAGGTGTAGCTATGCTGTTTAATGATACATTCCAATGCAAGCAGTTATCACTTGGAGATTCCACATCTTTTGAATATTTAGGTGCAGTTTTAAAAGGGGCACCAAGAATATTACTAGTAATTGTCTACAGGCCTCCAAGGTACAATGCTGATTTTATTGATGATTTTACAGATATGCTGTCTTTTATTTCTACTGAATTTGATCATTTTATTATTGCTGGTGATTTTAACATTCACATTGATATTCCCAAGGATAATTATGCCAGGGTGTGTTTTAATTCCCTTAATTATTCATTTTGGGCGTAACGTGAAATAAACCAATCAGTGTGTCAGTATCCATCCCCTTTAAGACACAGCTGCACGCTGACTTCTGTTCGTTCCTATTTTAACAGCGCATAGGAAATTGCGCCATCACGCTGTGAAGATAAACCAGCAGCTTAGGGAAGAGTAAAGTTATTTTATTCTTTATTCTGTTTATTGTTTATATAAAAACTGGGTTTGCAACAGTGAATATTAATCAAGCAATCGATTATTTACACCGGAGGGGGACCCTCATTTACAGTTTAAAAGGGATTAAAAATATTTTAAAAAATAGAAATAAAAACTGACATTTACTATAGATGAATAAAGTATATACAAGGGAAAATAGGACATTTTAAAAACATCATAAAAATTGACATAAAAAGTAAAGAATTTATATCTTATGAAGAAAATAATAATAGCAGTGAAAGTAAAGTAAAATGATAAGAATGATAAGAGATTATCAAATTTATTTAAATAAACTAAGAACATGGGAATCATGGGGAATATATATATATATATATATATATATATATATATATATATATATATATATATATATATATATATATATAATTTGATTAATAAAATAATTAAAATAATTAAAATGAATAAAAAATAAATAATATAAAATATAAACTCATTAAACACAATCACAGGCTTTCTGCGCAGAATAATAAAAGTTCCAGTTAGTTTCAGTTTCAAATCATGAAAACAGCTCATCAAAACCTCAACCTCTCCATTATATTTGACAATATTTGATGAACTTACAGGTCCTTACTTGTTTTTATTTAACTGAACTGAGTTTTATATTGTTTGTAGCCTCGCGCTGAATTCAGTGAAGCCAGAAAGATTAGGTACAAGAAAAGGCAGATAAATGACATGACAGCTGAACTTTTTGTGAGCAGAGTGTGCTCTGCACCATGCAAACCATGAGACTCTGTAGATACTCTGCTGGATAGTTTTAACTCAAAAACTGCTAGAGTTTTAGATGAGATTGCACCAGTTAGAGTTAAAACCATGCCATGCAAGCAGAAAGCTCCATGGAGAAATGATGCTGCAGTTCAGCTCCAAAAGAGAGAATGCAGAAAGGCTGAGCGCAGATGGCGAAAAACCAAGCTTCACATTCACAAAGAAATTTTTAAAGATAGACTGCGTGATTACAATAAAATAATGTGCACATCTAGACAATCCTACTTCTCCAGCATTATCAACAATAATATTAACAATAGCAAAGTTCTTTTCACTGTGGTTGACAGACTAACTAACTCACCTACATATATGACCTCTGAGCTAGTTTCAACTGAGAGATGTAATGAGTTTGCAAAAAATTTTTAATACTAAAATACACAATATCAGACAAGCCATCAGTACACCTATATCCACCGATGAGCCCATGTGCTCTCCAAAACCATGCAAAAGCATCATAGTCAAAATGTCCCAATTTAGCACTATTAATGAAGAAGTTTTAATTGATACAGTGAGCCACCTCAAATCATCCACTTTCAGTCTTGATACATTACCAACCAAGTTTTTTAAGAATGTCTTTTATTCAATATCAGCGGACATTCTTCAAATAATAAGTACCTCACTCATGTTGGGTGTTTTTCCAAATGCATTAAAAACAGCCGTTGTGAAGCCTCTCTTAAAAAAGAAAAATTTAGATACAAACTTATTAAACAATTACAGACCAATCTCTAAAAAAAATTTATTCAAGCAAGTTATGCACTTTCTGTCCATAAATAACTGTCTAGACCAATTTCAGTCAGGTTTCCGGCCCAATCATAGTACTGAGACTGCGCTAATTAAGGTTATCAATGACCTTCGCTTAAATACAGACTCAGGAAAAATGTCTATTCTACTACTGCTTGATCTCAGTGCTGCTTTTGACACCATTGACCACAACATTCTCATAGATAGACTTGAGAACCGGGTTGGACTTTCTGGAACTGTCCTAAAATGGTTCAGTTCATACCTTCATGGAAATACTTTGTGGAAATGGAAAATAATGTTTCTGTGAGACTGTGCCAGTGACCTGTGGTGTACCCCAGGGTTCAATTCTTGGGCCACTCTTATTTAATTTATATATGATTCCTCTGGGTGAAATCATGCGTGACTATGGGATATCTTACCACAGCTATGCAGATGACACTCAGATCTACATGGTCCTCTGCCCAAACAACTATGGTCCCATTGACTCACTGTGTAAATGCCTTGAGAAGATAAATAAATGGATGGGACAGAACTTTCTGCAGTTGAATAAAGATAAAACAGAGATTATTTTATTTGGGAATAGTAATGAGAGGCACAGACTAGCTGCCTATCTGGATTCAAAAAGCCTAAAATCTAAAGAACTAGTGCGTAATCGTGGTGTACAAATGGACTCTGATCTCACTTTTAACAGTCATGTCAAAGCCGTCACCAAATCAGCATTTTATCACCTCAAGAACATAAATAAGATCAGAGATTTTCTGTCTACAGCAGACCTGGAGAAACTCATCCACGCCTTTATTTCTAGTAGGATTGATTACTGTAATGGACTCCTAACTGGACTCCCAAAAAAGACCATCAAACAGCTTCAGCTGATTCAGAATTCAGCAGCCAGAGTTCTGACTAGGAGTAAAAGAAGGGAGCACATCACCCCCATCCTTAAATCCCTACTCTGGATACCAGTATGTTACATAAATGACTTTAAGGTTCTGTTACTGGTCTATAAATGTCTTAATGGTGCAGGACCAGCATATTTATCTGATGTTCTCCAGCAGTATGAGCCGAGCAGAACTCTCAGATCATCAGGAACTGGTCAGTTAGAGCTGCCTAAAGTAAAAACTAAACATGGAGAGGCAGCGTTTAGCTACTACGCTGCTCTTAAATGGAACCAGTTAACAGAGAGCATTAGAAGAGCACCAACTCTAAACACTTTTAAATCCAGACTGAAAACCTACATGTTTGATCAAGCCTTCAGCTTAGCTTAAAACACTGCAGCTCCGCCCACTTTTATTCTGTAACGGCACTTTTGTATCATGTTTTATTCATGCTTTATTCTTATTTTATTTTTTATTTCCAATTCCTTGTTGTTCTTTTACATGTTTTTAAATGTTACTTCTATTTGTTTTAATCATGTTTGAATCAATCATGCTTTATTCACCCAACAACACTCCAACCTGCAATGATTAAAATGTATTACATGGAGCATACATGGAATCGGCTCCCAAGAGAAAAAAACTAAAATACTCCTCCATCTCAGCCGTTTAAAAGCAGATATATACCTTCTACAAGAAACTCACCTAACAGAATCAGATCAACATAAACTGAAATCAGTAGAACACAATCATATATTTACAGCCAATTATAACTCTAGACAAAGAGGTGTAGCCATTTTAATACATTGTACCACATTGCGAGCTTTTTCTGTCTCTCTTTTTTGTGTTTAAGGGGAGCTACACCATCTAAAATAATAATTTTCTAAACAACTGATTAGTTTTTCTAGTTCCAGTGAGTCTGCTGGACAGTGTACTAGAGTTGAAAATCAGGAAGTTTAACAGTAAGTGACTAAGAGACTATGTGCTATGCTGCATGAAAGTAAGACAGCACCTATCTATCTATCTATCTATCTATCTATATAAAGAAATCAGTATTTGCAAATTTGTCTGTGTGTTAGGGAGGATTTATCCGTATTTGTTTTTTTTTATTATACATAGGCAATTTTTTTATTTGTAATCAAGCAAGAAAAGAGGTCACTTCAACACCTACAGTTGCACTTATTTTAATTCACTGATTAGTAATAAAAAGAAAAAGAAGAATAATAATACATAATAAGAATATAATAATTATCTCAAAAATATTGCTGCTGGATGCCTAAATTTCCTCCGGGATAAATAAAGTATCTATCTATCTATCTATCTATCTATCTATCTATCTATCTATCTATCTATCTATCTATCTATCTATCTATCTATCTATCTATCTAACACAACACCACAAAACAATAGAATAATCTTAATGTCGCGAGTCATCGCTAAGAAAATCATCCTCATAAACTGGAAAACAAAAAATAACATTAACATCAATCACTGGAAAAATCTACTAACAGACTATCTCTCTCTAGACACTCAGAACCAAAAAAAAAAAAAGAAAATCAGACATTGCTTTTGAAGTGTGGTTCAACAAAATCATTTAAACCCTAAACTTACAAAACTACCCCTGACCATGTGCACATAAATATAGATCTCTCACTTAACAATACTAAATAATCTTATTCTAATTTCACCCTCATAAAGAGAAATACACTGAGCAGCATGTTCTCTGTGGAAAAGTGTTCTATTCTGAGCTCTTTATCAGAAGTACATGCATGTCTGTTTATCTGAATTTAAGTTCAGTGTTAGTTTAATCTGCAGTGTGTGAGATTCAGCTAAATGAATGATCATGTCTTGCTTTAATAATTGATGAAATAATAACTGAAAATAATCTGTAACCAATTTATTGATAAAGAAATTAGAATTAGTTTGTGTGTGTGGAGGATATGTATATGTATTCATGTGCATATTATTGTTTATAGTAAAGGAAGGGAAACATGTTAAACATTTCTTAAATATGTAAAACATCTTCAGCTTCACTCATTTTAATTCAGTAAATAATAGTATAATATTTTTACAGGAACTGTTCTACACAATATATATATTTACAGTTCACACTGTAAACTGGAGAAACTGGAGTAAGATCATCAAAATACAACAAACAGAGCATCTCACCTTCACACAAACACACACACACACAATTAAATAATTAAAACCAGCATCACCTGAATACTTTTGATATTCCAGTATAAATGTGGTCATTTCACAGAGGACAGATACTCCATTAGTAAAGCTGCATCTAATTATTTGTACTTTTTGATCAAAAGATCCTGATCCAATAAAATATGATTTTTTGTCAGTGTTACACCACAAGGTACATTTTTGACTTAATGGGAACCATTGTTTCATTAGTTACAGTAAAAGAGATAAACACTTTTTACATACATTTAATATAATTTTTTCTCAGGGCTTAGATAGAGAATGTATCCTAGTTCAGTAGAGGTGTAGTTGTGAAGTGTAATAAAATGATTTAGTTTGTAAATATTCCTGCATTACTGCATTTTCTCTGCTGTTCTACACTGAACATGAACTGATCTCTACTAGAAAGGTGATGGAACCTATCCTTTATATTCCTATAGGCTATAAGAACCATGTCAGTAGAGCATGTTCTCTGTGGAAAAGTGTTCTCTTCTGAGCTCTTTATCAGAAGTACATGCATGTCTGTTTATCTGAATTTTAAGTTCAGTGTTAGTTTAATCTGCAGTGTGTGAGATTCAGCTAAATCATGTCGTGCTTTAATAATTGCTGAAATAATCTCTGAAAAATATGTTAACCAATTTATTGATAAAAAAATTGGAGTTAGTTTGTGTGTGGAGGATATGTATATGTATGCATGTGAGAGGCATTTTAAACCTTTCTTAAATAAGTAAATAATCTCCAGCTTTACTTACTTTAATTCACTCAATAATCGTATAAAATTTCTACATAAACTATTCTAAACAATAGATATATTTCATAGATATATTAGATAGGTAATAGATAAATAATAGATATATTTACACCTCTTCCTAAGGGGTGTGTGTGTTTATATGTCAGTGTTTCTAATGGATTATCATTTCTCTCTCAGGCTGGATTGGTGTAATCTATCAGATAAAAGCTGTGCAGATCTGGCCTCAGCTCTCAGCTCAAACTCCTCAACTCTGAGAGAACTGGACCTGAGTAATAATAAACTGCAGTATTCAGGAGTGAAGCTGCTCTCTGCTGGACTGAAGAATCCACACTGTAAACTGGAGACACTGAAGTAAGATCATCAAAATACAACAAACAGAGCATCTCACCTTCACACACACACACACACACACACACACACACACACACACACAAACATGATCTCTTATGCAAATTATATTAAGCAGGTGTGCTCTGACTATTAGTCTAGATGGAAACAGGGGTCCACGAGCACATAGTGGATTTTTTTTCGCCACCTGTTTTTTTCTTAATCTTTAAAGTGTCTATTTTAAGATTCTGACAGGTAACAGGATGAAATAATGTCCCATGACATTTATTTTCAACCCTTTAATGCATCTATGCTAATTCCGAACCAGAAAAAAATAATGAAGAAAATGGCATAGCTCATTGAGTTAACAACCTATACAGACAAATGAGCACACTTTTCCATACAATTCTGGACCAAGGAATTTAACAGAGTGGTTATTTTTTATGTTTTTTACACATTTTGACTTAATTCTGGGGAAAAAAAAAAAATAGCAGAAAATGTTAATTTGCCTGTACGTTTTCACGTTATACTAAATTCCTGCACATTAAATAAAAACATCCCGAGATTTTTCTTAGTCCTTAAAGTATCTACTGACAGGTAACAGGACAAAAAATGTCCTGTGGGGCTTATTTTTAACTTTTTACTACATCTATCCTAATGCAAACCTGGAAAATAATTAATAAATTGGCATATCTCCTTAAGTTAGACAGACAAATGAGCACACTTTTCCATACAATTCTGGGCCAAGGAATTCAATAGAATGGTTATTTTTAAGTTTTTGACACATTTTGACTCAATTCTGGGACAAAGAGATTTAAAAAAATAACAGAAAATGTTAAGGTCGCATGTTTGTTTTCACATTATACTAAAATCCTGTGCACTGGATAAAAACATCTTGATATTTTTCTTAAGTTTTGAAGTGTCTATTTTAAGATAATGACAGGTAACAGGACAAAAAATGTCCTGTGCAGCTTATTTTTAACCCTTTACTACACCTATCCCAAATCCGAACCTAAAAAAATATAAAGAAATTGGCATAGCTCCTTCAGTAAAAGCCTATACAGTCAAATGAGCACACTTTTCCATACAATTCTGGGCCAAGGAATTCAATAGAATTCTTTTTAAGTTTTTGACACATTTTGACTCAATTCTGGGACAAAAAGATAAAGAATTAGCAGAAAATGTTATGGTTGCCTGTACACTTTTCTTCTCCCATTTCTGTTTTATTTATTTCTAATGAGAGAGGTTACTTTACGATCCTGCTTCTTTTCCTCCTAAGTTTTTTAGCTGTAATGTTTATAATATTTATTGATCATCCCCATCCAATAAAATATTGAGAAAAAATATTTTTAAAAGTTGCAAAACTAAAAGGTTTTGAAGATGTAGCCATGAGATAACCACTCTATTAACATTGAAACTGTGAGAATTTTTATTCAAAGAGAAGTTTTCTTAGTTACAGTAAAGGTAAACTTAAATATGTGCACACTGGAACAAAATCGTTGGTACACTTCAGTTAAAATAAGATAAAAACACAGTAGTTGCAATTCATACAGTCACAATGTTGATACAGTTGCAACAAACAGTATATGAACCCTTTGGGATTACTTAGATTTCTGCATAAATTGGTCATTGAATGTGTTCTGATCTTCATCTAAGTCACAACAATAAACAAACACAGTCTGCTTAAACTAATACCACACAAAAATGATATGTTTGCATGGTTTTATTGAGCACAACATGTTAACATTCACAGTGAGAGGGGAAAAGTATGTGAACCCCTAGGCTAATGACTTTTCTAAGAGCTAATTGGAGGCAGGATGTGATGAGATTGGATGTGTTGGTTAAAGCTGCCCTGCCCTATAAAAACACACCAGTTTTGAGTTTGCTGTTGTTAAGAAGCATTACTTGATGTGAATCATGCCTCACACAAAAGAGCTCTCAGAAGACCTACGTTCAAGAATTCCTCAAGAATGAGGAAAACATTAAACAAGAATGGAGTTCATGGGAGGAAACCACGGAGGAAGCTACGAAAAAACATTGCTGCACATTTGAACTTTGCAAAAGAGCACCTGGATGCTCCACAGCAGTACTGGCTAAATATACTGTGGACAGATTAAACCAAATTTGAGTTGTTTGGAAGGAACACACAATGTTATGTATGGAGAAAAAAGGCACAGCATTTCCCCAGTTTACCAAGACATTTTGCAGGAAAACTTAAGACCATCTGTCCGCCAACTGAACCTCAACAGAGGATGGATGATGCAACAGGACAGCGACCCAAAACATAGAAACAAATCAACAATCGAACGGCTTCTACAGAAGAAAATACGCCTTCTGGAGAGTCCTGACCTCAACCCAATAGAGATGCTGTGGCATCATGACCTCAAGAGGGCGATTCACACCAGATATCCCAAGAATATTACAGCTGAACTGAAACAGTTTAGTGAAGAGGAATGATCCAGAATTCCTCCTGACCGTTCTGCAGGTCTGATCAGCAGCTACAGGAAACGATTGGTTGAGGTTTTTGCTGCCAAAGGAGGATCAACCAGTTATTAAATCCAAAGGTTCACATAGTTTTTCTACCCTCACTGTGAATGTTAACATGTTGTGTTCAATAAAACCATGCAAACATATTTTTTGTGTGGTATTAGTTTAAGCAGAGTGTGTTTGTCTATTGTTGTGACTTAGATGAAGATCAGAACACATTTAATGACCAATTTATGCAGAAATCCAAGTATAATCCCAAAAGGTTCACAAACTTTTTCTTACAACTGTATATCTTTAAACTGAAAAAAGTAATAAACGTAAAAATACTAAACCTAATGAAAATCAGACATTAGATTATTTAGAGACAGGCTGATGACGCTGTAACGCTACCCTCTCGCAAGACAGAGTGTGATCAGCAAGATGGCAGCCCACAGTGACTAACCAAAACAAACATTGGAAGCTTCCGAATACGTATACTTTTTTCTCTTCAAATAAAAAACAAACAAACACAAAACCAAAACTAGAAGTGCTACAAGAACTCATTGAGGAGTACTACCACCTGTTCTGCAGCATGAGCTCGGACAAAAAAGAAAAAATGAGGTCAACTCCTACCTCTAAAAGACCACGTCCTCCCAGCTCACCTGGAGACTCGGAGGGACAGGAGTCCCCGTCCCACACAGAGGTTCGTGAAATCCTAATCTCCATTGACTCCAAGCTCGCTACTCTGGATACGAGGATCTCACTAGTGGAGATCCTGCATAAAGAGTTCCAGGCGCTGCGTGAAAGCCTGGAGTTCAGTCAGGAGCAGGTCACGTCTCTGGCAAAGGAGAACAAAACACTACAGCACAATATAAACACCGTCACAAACCAACTCTCATCTGTTCTCAAGGAAAACAAGGAAATGAAACGGACAATACTCAACTTACAAACTCAAAGTATGAGGAACAATGTTGTGTTTTTTTCGGGATCCCCAAAACCCCAGAAAAACTGGTCACAGAGTTCATAATCTCCAAACTAAAAAACCCACCCACCTGAAACACCCAACACCATAACCTTTCACCGCGTGCACTGCATGGGAGGAATAAACTCACAATACAAACACCCCAGACCCATTGTAGCAAAAGTGGAACACTATAAACACAAACAATATTCAGCAAAGGAAAGAACTGAAAGGAACAAACTACGACATTAACCAGCACCACCGAGAAATACTTGACAGACGGAAAAAACTTCTCACCATAAGAAAACAGCTCATACAAAACAGAAAAAGGGCAGTTCTCTCCATCGATAAACTCTATGTGAATGTTCAGCTGTACAGAGATAAGGAAATCACACCCTGGCTGTACTGTTGCCGGTTGGGTATATCTATCTAGATATATCTATCTATCTTACATATATTTTAATAAGAAATATACATGCAAATATATACACAAATAATGTACATAAGAATACTGTCTGAATATGTATTTATAACTATACATCACTACATCGCACTCGTCTACACTGCACTTTTCTTTATGCATAAAACAGGAAAACAACACCGCACCACCCTGTTCATGCCTACACTAATCTTTCTCTCTATCTCTTACCTGAGATAAAATTACATCTGCCTGAACAGAAACATGAACATCACCACACTATCATCTACAAACTATCTGACACCCACCAACACTCCAACCTGAAACAATTAAAATGTATCACATGGAATATACATGGAATCGGCTCCCAAGAGAAAAAAACTAAAATACTCCTCCATCTCAGCCGTTTAAAAGCAGATATATACCTTCTACAAGAAACTCACCTAACAGAATCAGATCAACATAAACTGAAATCAGTAGAACACAATCATATATTTACAGCCAATTATAACTCTAGACAAAGAGGTGTAGCCATTTTAATACATAACAAAATCACATTCACACACAATACTACAATCACAGACCCAGATGAACAATTTATCATCATAAATATCACCATTAACAACCACACTTTTACCATTGCTAACATCTACAGACCAAATATTGACAACCCCTCATTTTTTCATGACTTTTTTACACAAATTTCCTCACTATCGAACTATTCAATCATGATTGGAAGCGATTTTAATACAGTTATAGATTCATCTTTAGACCAATCAGCTCATACTCAGAACACACGCAACTGGAATTCCACTGAAATAATAAAACAGTACATGCAGGATTTTGGTCTTGGTGATGGGTGGCGACAAAATCATCCAACAACCAAAGAATTCACATTTTACTCAACTGGGGTAAGATCATCAAAATACAACAATCAGAGCATCTCACCTTCACACACACACACACACACACACACACTAACACACACCACTACACACACACACACACACACTAACACACACACCCCTGCACACACACTCCACTACACACACACACAGCCACGAGTGTCCTCCATCATATCAGAGTGATTTCACAGCAAAAACTATATATATTTATTTGTTTACAGTTATTCAAAATGTCCGCCAAGTTAATTTCCCCCGGTGGAATGGCCACTAGGGGGCGTGTAGAAAGGGGTTTATTTCGATGCTGCCAACTGGGGTGGCAGCAGGAGTGGCAAGGCTTTCTTTTAGGGTGGCAGCTGCCCTTTACCACCCCAGTAGATCCACCCCTGCTTTTAACTATTACGCAGCAATCTGAGTAAAAATCATCCATTAAAAAGCAGCTCAATGTTTCTTATTTCCTTATAGTTACACACCTCTCAGTAAAATAAGCTGCGTATACTCACACCATTCTGGGTAGTGATCAGAACCACTACCCACAGTCTGTACCAGTGTGTGGAGGTGGTGTGTAGAATGATCATCAGTCCTCTGCACAGTGTTCCCCCGAGCCATCGCTGAACCATTGCTTCATCAACTCTCTATAGAATATGCTGAAAACCTCCACAATCACACTCACACACAGTATTAGAAATGCAGAAACTGCTCATAGAGAAAAGTCACTCTGAACTTTACATTTTCATCAGACTGACTGTGTGGTGATTTCTCTAAACTAACACACTCATACTGCCTGCTAATGTTCAGAAAGAGTGTGTGTGTGTGTGTGTGTGTGTGTGTGTTGTGGTGTCGTTATCACATCTCCTTTGATGTTTAGGATATTTTTACACCAAGTGATGAAGTGTTTCTGTTATATTGTCCTATTCTTCTTGTCTTAAGGTGTGTAACAGTACAGGTCGTCATTGTGAACATACACCAGTACCGTCTTTGTGCTGTGGTTAGATAGAAACCTGTTTTATTGTTTTAGTACATTTTTAAATACTCGTTCACGCTGTGAAGGTGAGTTATCCACTAATTTACTGAAACAGAAATGCTATTTTATTTTGTATTCTGTTTATAAATGATGCAAAGTAAGAGCGTAGGAGCGGGTTTGATATTGGGGGGGGGGGGGGGGGCACATTTGCTAATATGAACCAAAGCCCAGCCTATAGTGTCCTAGAACAACATCTTTTAATCACAAATAATCCCTTTTTTGTATTCTGTTTATTATTAGTTACATCCAAGTAAAGGTGACTTTACAACCTAAACACATTACATTACTGTTGTTAGAAAAAATTATGTGTGAAAAGTCAGGACATGTGGTCTTACTGTGGTGTTACTGTAAACTACAAATGAACAGAAGTCAGGTTAGATCAATGTTTCTTAACCCTGTTCCTGCATATTCTACTGCATATTCCCACTGTTCTCCATATTCTACAGCTTTCTCTACTTTAAAGGTACTTTAATAAAGTAAGTGGTGGTATGATGTGTCTAATACACTGCTGGATATACATAATGATTGATTTAGGCTTCATTAGGGGCTAAGGGATTTTAACAGGTAAACTCAGTAAAGGATTGTTTATTAGCTAATCAGTTGGATCTGGTGGAAAATACACAATTTTAGGGCAGAGATCAGGGTTAAGAAACTGCTTTAAACTACCAACATAAAGTACTGTACTAAATTCTGGCTGTCCTCTACATCCAGCTTCTAGATATCTAGTTATTTAAATGAATTGTTGTTCATTATAGCTTACAGTAAGTCCTGAGATCTTAAATTAATAAACACAGTTTGAAAATGAAATAGTGATTAGCTGATCAGGTACATCAGGGCAAGTTGAACATTACATATATAGTTTATTTTTTCTTAAACCTTAACTCCCTATCTATCTAATTCCAAAGTTAAGCTAACTGACTAACACAGCTGCAGTTTATTAATCACACAGTGGGTTTGATCTGTGTGTTTTGATTCAGAGACGTGTCTTTTTAACCAGCTATCAGAAACAGTGTCACCACAGTTTACATGGTTAGCTCCTTTACCTTTCTTTTAGAAAAATCTCTGTATATCCAGATCTGTTTTAACATCAGCTGATTCTGTACCCCGCTTCTAAATCTCACAGCGAGGGGGAGGGGCTTCCCTCCCACCAGCACACTGACTCTCCTCCGCGCTGCAAAACCAGCAAGCTGATTGGCTGTTTCTACTGAGGGGCAAAAGTTAATTCCTTAACCAGCTCCGTGATTGACGTTAAGAGATTTCCCATTCCCACAGCGGTCACTGACTCCTCATTAATAGCACAGCTGAGCTGAGTGAAACAATATCATTTTTTGAGGGGTACAAATCCATCTGTTTCTAGATATTATTGATGTTCTGATATTAGATATTATTTATATTCTGGAGGTTACAGCACTGTTTATTCCTCACACTATGGTATAATAATCCCACCTGGAACAAAAAAAAAAATCTCAGATATATACAGTCATATGAAAAGGTTTGGGCACCCCTATTAATCTTAATCATTTTTAGTTGTAAATATTTGGGTGTTAGCAACAGCCATTTCAGTTTAATATATATAATAACTGATGGACACAGTAATATTATATTCTGTACTAACAGAAAATGTGCAATATGCACTAAAACCAAAATTTGACCAGTGCAAAAGTATGTATTGGGGTCTGCTGACGAGAACAAAAACACACAAAAAAACAACAACTAAAATCACATTCTGGTATGAGAAAATGTCTTCCTTTGTTATTATTCTATTTTCCTGGTGTGTGTACTTGTGTGTATCTGAATATAAGTTCCTGGAACAGTCTAATTCCCCCAGGGACAGTAATATATATATATATATATATATATATATATATATATACAGTGTTGGGAAGTAACGGATTACATGTAACGGCGTTACGTAATCAGATTACAAATTATAAGTAACTGTAATCCGTTACAGTTACTGCTTCAATAAATGGTAATCAGATTACAGTTACTCTGCTAAAATTAAAGGATTACATTGCGGTACTTTCCTATTTTTGCTCTTCCAACACTGACAAAACGCAAATAACATTTTGCGGTGAAATCGCTCTGATATGAAAGGGAACTGTCTGCCCCTCGTCCCATCTCGCTGCACACACACACACACACACACACACAGGGAGGAGGGGCAGACAGCGGCTCCGCACACACAACGAGACGAAATTAACTGACATTTTGGTCAACGAATAAAAACAAGACGAAAATGTTTGGCAGGGACGAAATCCAATCAGAACTGATTTAGTTCTGTGAAAGGTAGGGACCAGTTAGGAAGAGATCCAATCACTGCTACTTTAGCGAAGGTGCAGTAGCGCCGCGCGCTCAGTTACAAACCCGGGAATTAACCTGTCGTTACGGAGCTCGACTGGAAGTTAACTCGACAGTGTTCAGCAGGGAGAGAGAGAGAGAGAGAGAGATTGAGAGAGAGAGAGAGAGAGAGAGAGAGAGAGAGAGAGGGGAGAGGCGATATATTTCTCCTTTGACGTCGCGAAAAACAAGATAACGTGTAAACCGCGTGGAGCGACTCAATCTCCGGTAAAAACACCACTAATCTTTCAGCTTCTGCAGACCAGAGTCACACAGATCTCCATGCAGAGATCCGCGTTTTAATGCTGATGTTATTTCATGAGCTGATGTGTTTAACTCAGCAGTGCACTAAAACACAGAACTGATACAGAACTCACTCATTAAGATCAGATCATCTGTTTAGTCTCACACTGGGAAAGATATAGCTAGTGTTAAAGCAGGAACAGGTCAGAAAGGAACTCAATAATATAACAAAAATAAAACAATAAAATAAGTCAATCTATGAACCCAAAAGTCTGAGTACAGTTCCTTACAGCACTTTCTCATAAGTTTCTTACTTTAACTCATGAAGTCTCTCAGTACATCCTGAGAGCATCTCTACAGGACAGTGTGTGAAGGTGTGTTTTCATCTCATTTATAGACTGTAGCTCCAGTAGGTGTGCTGGATTACTGCTGGAGATAAAACTAGATCATTTAAAAGCTGTTTTTGCATCTACAGCTCTGTTTAAACTATAATTTAACTATTCAGTTGTTTTATGACCTGATTTCTAGAGCAAAATTTTAAATGTAAAATATATATAGTCACACACCTATAATAATAATAATATACATTAAATCATATATAAATATATTTCACATTCAAACATTAACAATATTACTCAAGTGGTTATTAAACGTTTCATTTCGTATAAGTGTATAGTTAATAATTCAAGGGAACTGATGAAAAAGCATTTACATTTACACCCTTTACATTTTAGTCGACTAAATTTACTGTAATTTTAGTCGACTATATTCTTATGACATTAAGTCGACTAAAACTAAGTTGACTAAATTACTAAATTGTGACTAAAACTAAATGCTATTTTCGTCACAAGACTATGACTAAGACTAAATCAAAATTTGTTGTCAAAATTAACACTGGTGGCAAACCTGCAAATAGATAACTTACAGATGTTGTTACATTGTTTGGTTTTAAATTGTTTTATTATCAATTTATAGAAGTGTTTCATAAAATAGTTTGATGAAATGGTTTCATAAGTATTTTTAGAGAGTGATTGAAAAGGCTTTTTTATTTGTTTATCTATTTGTTAACTGGAACGAAAAATAAAAGAATAATATGCAATATGTGGTTGCTACATTCATTCAGGCTTAAAAAAACAACAATATTGTAAGTAATCCAAAGTAATCAGATTACGTTACTCACTTGAAGTAATGTAACTGATTACGTTACAAATTACATTTTGAGTGATGTAATCAGTAATCTGTAAGGGATTACATTTTAAAAGTAACCTTCCCAACACTGTATATATATATATATATATATATATATATATATATATATATATATATATTATGTTATGTTCTGCAGATATTATCTTAATCTATCTATATTACATTGAAGTCTAAAATAAACTTGAAGGTCTTTCTGTGTTATTTCTTTTTATTCAGAGCTTTTGCACAGCGTTGTTTTAATGGGGCTTTTCACTGTTCAAATCCACCATCTACAGGCGACCACATGTAACTGCAGCAAGCATGCTGGTGAAAAAGAAGCCAAATTCAGCCTTGTGCTCAATTTAAAAACTGACAACCACAATATTACATAATTTAATTATTATGTATATGTAAAATAAATGATTAGCATTGACATATGAACTGTAAATAGCTGTTGTTCAGCCTGGTTAGCTCGGTCAGAACCTCCAGCATTACATAAAGCGGCAGAGGCTCCAGCTGATGACGTTAATCCTCCATAACCCAGCTTTCCATTTTGGCCATGCCCATCTTATCTCCCCATGCCCCTACATCAAAAAGGGGTCAAAATAGACTCATAAACAAAACAGAGGAATGCAAAGGAGGGAATGTATTGCAAAAAAGTCAAAATGCAAAGAAAAAGTGGTGTTGCAAAAGATTTATCCAAAAAACAATATTACAAGTGAAAAAAGGTAACTTGTGTTTTCTTCTTTGTTTGCATTATCAGATTATCTTTGCAACTTGTGGACATTTTTTCGTGATTGTTTATTTTCTTGTCAGTATTAAAGACCACAATTTGACTCCATAAAACTAAACTCTGAGATAACTGAACCTAAGTAATAAAGTAACACTTTTCTTTAACACTATAGGAGAGAATTTTCTTCTACACAAAGTAACAGAGTGATTTATTTATTCATGTTTAACTCAGAGATTTTAAATATCCTGTGAGTTGCAGGATTCTCCTGCATATTGATAGTGTCTCCCTGACAGCAACAAATCATGTACAGTATCCCGCAAATCGAGCTGCTCATGCACATTTTTGAGCAACAGAGTGAGAGAGTGATGAACATTCAGGTCTCTTCTTGAGCTCAGTAGAACTATCAGTGTTCTCTGTGGGTGGAATTTACACTGCTCTCTTTGGCAGTGTTTAATGTAGTTCTACAGGTCAATGGCAGAGGGTTGGAATGCAGGGTATATAAAATCCAGTACTAATGCCTGTTTTACCCTGTGTTTGTCTATATGATGTTAATGACTGCAAGACATGTTTATATACGTTTACAGGTCTGATTCTTTCACAGGTATAGTTAAGCTTATTTATACTTGCTCCTACAACATTGTTAGGAGCTAGTGGGGGTTGGGTGTATGGGGGGGGGGTCTTTACACTCCTAGTGTGTGAATATAACTGTACACTCATCTGTTGTACTTTTCTCTTCTTCTCTCTGCAGGTTGTGGAGCTGCAGTATTACAGAAGAAGCCTGTGCTGCTTTAGCTTCAGCTCTGAAATCAAACCCCTCACACCTGAGAGTGCTGTATCTGAACCTCAATAATCCAGGAGAGTCAGGAAAGAAGCTGCTCTCTGATCTACAGATGGATCCTCATTTTAAACTGGAGACACTACAGTGAGTTACTGAATTACTGTCTCTGAAACACACACACACACACAATTGTTGTTCACCTACAGTGTTTTAGAGTTGAGTTTAAGTTAACTTGTTAAGGTAATATTGTATACAGTGGACTGGTAGAATGCTACCCAAAATTCACCATTTGAAGGTGATTTTGATGAAATAAAAACAGTATGTTTGGGTTATAACTGAGTTCATGGTTGGGCAGTGTTGCTAAGCTACCATTGTTTGTAGCTGAGAGTCAGGTGGGTTACATCACAGCATGGCCAAGAACTTCCTGTTTTTAAAGGAAGGAGGTGTTTGATTGACGTGCAGAACAAACCAGATCAGACCGTTATTTTAGTGACGTTTAGGGTGAAAACAGACCTGTGTGAAACAGAGTGTGTTACTGTGGTTCACAGTCACTGGAAATATTGTATCAACTTCAATCAAACCTGTTTAACTTTTAAACACAGGATGAACTTCACAGCCTTTCCTCAGTGCAGTGAGAATATATTACTCTCTAAGACTCATTATTGTGACTCTGTGTAGAGAAACAGCACAATATTAACCATTTAGCTTAATTAACAGACCATATAATTTTATAACATAATTTTACCAGACATTTAATTTAGCATATAGAAAAGAGAGTTAATATCTTCAGTATATAATTTAGAATTAAACATATAATACATTGTTAATTTAGTAGTTTTGACCAAAAATAACCCAAAGTCTTCATCTCTACAGTGTAGAGTGTGAAGTGTTTGGTCAAGTCAAGTCAAGTCAAGAGGCTTTTATTGTCATTACATCTGAGTACAGGTACACAGTGTGATGAAATTACATTCCTCCGGAACCATGGTGCAACATAGAACCACAAGCAATAGACAACATAAAGTGCAGGAGTGACGACAGTGCAACATAAACTTATAAAATTATAACACTAAATAACAATAAATACAATAAATACAAAAGAGGAGACAATTTAAAGACAGGACAGTGCAGTACCGATACGGTATAATAAAGTGTATAGTGGGGATAAGGTGCAGAGATGTGTGACATACTGTAACATATAGAACATATATAATCACAGCAGTTACTGAGGTAGATAGTTTATAGTTTTTAAGAGTGCAGCAAATAAAGTCATGTCAGCCTCTGTGTGCTGACTGGGTGTGTGTGGGTGAAGTTCAGTTCTGTGTGAGTGTAAAGGGGGGGGGGGGTGTACAGTTTAGTTTTGTGTAAAGGGGAGGGGGGTGTACAGTTTAGTTTTGTGTGAGTGTGTTGGGTGAGTGGTGGGTGGGGTGGGGGTTCAGTTCTGTCTCTGTGCGTTGAGAAGTCTGACTGCCTGGTGGATGAAGCTGTTGCAGAGTCTAGTAGTGGAGGCTCGGATGCTCCTGTATCTTCTGCCGGACGGCATCAGAGTGAAGAGTCCGTGTGAGGGATGGGTGGGGTCGTCCACAATGCTGGTGGCTTTGCGGATGCAGCGTGTGGTGTAGATCTCAGTGATGGAGGGAAGAGAGACTCCGATGATTTTCTCAGCTGTCCGCACTATCCGCTGTAGGGTCTTGCGGTCTGAGGTGTTGCAATTCCCAAACCAGACGGTAATGCAGGTGCTCAGGATGCTTTCTACAGTCCCTCTGTAGAACATGGTGAGGATGAGGGGTGGGAGATGTGCTTTCCTCAGTCTCCGCAGGAAGTAGAGGCGCTGCTGGGCTTTCTTGGTTATGGAGCTGGTGTTGAGGGGCCAGGTGAGGTTCTCTGCAATGTGAACACCGAGGAACTTGGTGTTATCCACAATTTCCACAGCAGAGCCGTTGATGTTCAGCGGGTGGTGGACACCTGGAGCTCTCCTGAAGTCAACAACCATCTCCTTGGTTTTATCCACGTTAAGAGATAGGTTGTTGGTTCTGCACCAGTCCGTCAGCCACTGCACCTCCTCTCTGTATGCTGACTCGTCGTTCTTGCTGATGAGGCCAACTACAGTTGTGTCATCAGCAAACTTGATGATGTGGTTTGAGCTGTACTTTGCAGTACAGTCATGGGTCAGCAGAGTGAACAGCAGTGGGCTGAGCACACAGCCCTGGGGGGCACCGGTGCTCAGTATGGTGGTGCTGGAGGTGTTGTTTCCAATCCTGACTGATTGTGGTCTCTCAGTCAGGAAGTCTAAAACCCAGTTGCAGAGGGAGGAGTTCAGGCCCAGCAAACTCAGTTTTCCTATCAGATGCTGAGGGATGATGGTGTTGAATGCTGAACTGAAGTCGATGAACAGCATTCGAACATAGCAGTCTTTATTGTCCAGGTGGGTGAGAGCCAGGTGGAGCGCAGTAGAGATGGCATCGTCTGTTGATCTGTTTGGACGATACGCAAACTGCAGAGGGTCCAGTGAGGACGGGAGCTGGTTTTTGATGTGCCTCATGATCAGCTTCTCAAAGCACTTCATGATGATGGGAGTAAGTGCAATGGGACAGTAGTCATTAAGGCAGGACAGTTGAGACTTCTTCGGCACAGGGACGATGGTGGTCGTCTTGAAGCACGTCGGCACGATTGCAGTACTCAGAGAGATGTTGAAAATGTCCGTGAGAACATCCGTGAGTTGTTCTGCACATCCTCTGAGCACTCTGCCAGGTATGCTGTCTGGTCCTGGGGCTTTCCGTGGGTTGACTCTGAGTAGAGTTTTCCGCACATCAGCTGAGGACAGGCACAGTACCTGGTCGTTTGGAGGAGGTGTAGTCTTCCTTGCTGTCGTGTAGTTCTGTGCTTCGAACCTTGCGTAGAAGGAGTTCAGTGCATCTGGAAGGGAGGCATCACTGTTACAAGCAGGGGAGGGTGACTTGTAGTTGGTGATGGTCTGGATGCCCTGCCACATGCGCCAAGTGTCAGTAGTGTCCTGGAAGTAGGCGTGGATTTTCTTTGTGTAGGTGCGCTTTGCCTCTCTGATCCCCCGGGAGAGCTTGGCTCTAGCTGTTTGGAGCCCAGCCCTGTCCCCTGACTTAAAGGCCTTGTCTCGGGATCTCAGCAGCGCACGCACCTCTGCAGTCCTCCACGGCTTCTGGTTGGGGCGGGATGTGATGGTTTTGGAGACAGTAACATCCTCAATGCACTTGCTGATGTAGCCAGTCACTGAGTCTGTGTACTCCTCCAGGTTGATGGAGTCATCAGAAGTAGCAGTTTCTCTGAACATGTCCCAGTCAGTGTGCTCAAAACAGTCCTGAAGAGCAGAGATGGCTCCTGGAGGCCAGGTTGTAACTTGCTTCTTCTCTGATTTGGCACGTCTGATGAGCTGTCTGTATGCTGGGATGAGCATGACAGAGATATGGTCCGAGTAGCCGTAGTGGGGGCGGGGCTCTGCTCTGTACGCACCGGGAATGTTAGTATACACACAATCGAGCAGGTTAGCTCCACGGGTTGGAAAATCCACATGTTGGTGAAAGCTGGGCAGCAGAGCCTTCAGATTACTGTGATTGAAATCACCAGCAACAATAAACAGTCCGTCGGGGTGTGAGTTCTGGAGTTTGGAGATAACAGTGTACAGTTCTTGCAGAGCGTTAGCATTAGCACCGTTAGCATTAGCATTAGCACTGGGTGCTACATACACTGCTATTATGTAGACGCTGCTAAGCTCTCTGGGCAGGTAGAATGGCCTGGCTCTGACTACAGCAAACTCCACCAGCGGCGAGCAGTAGCTGAGATCAGCGCAGCGTTGTTACACCATGCTGTGTTGATGTAAACACACACCCCACCTCCACGTGGGGCGTCGCGGTCCGCGCGGTAGCATAGCATGCCGCTCACCTCAATCGCGGAGTCCGGGATGGAGTTCGTTAACCACGTCTCCGTGAAAACGAACACAGCAGTCAAGCAGTCTCTGAACTCGCGCTGGGATGTTCGCTGGAGCCGGAGATAGTCAATCTTGTTCGGCAGGGAGCAAACGTTGGAGAGAAGGAGAGATGGAACCGCTGGCCGGCTGGAGTTAGCCATTAGCTTAGCGCGGACACCGGCTCTCTTACCGCGCTTTCGGCTCCTCGCGTAACGCTTGCGGAGAGACCACTTCCGGATAGCAGGCTCAGGAAACGCCGCGGATCTTAGCAGGCCTAGCGCGCGTAGCTCCGCTCGTAGACCGTCTGTAAGTACAGATTTTTGTTGATTTTGCAGGTCTAGCAGGGTCTGTCGGTCGTAAGTTGTTCCCATAGCGAACTTTTGCATGATTGCGAGTTCAGATCGGATTATTTACACAGAAAAACAAACAAAAGCACCGTGTTTTGCTTCCAGAGTAGCTGCTGCGACTGCTCGCGCCGCCGACAGGAAGTACTCTCTAAGACTCATTATTGTGACTTTGTGTAGAGAAGCAGCACAATATTAAGCATTTAGTTTAATTAACAAACCATATAATTTTAATATAGTTTTATCAGACACTTTATTTACCATATAGGAAAGAGAGTTAATAGCTTCAGTATATAATTTATAATTAATCATATAATACACTGTTAATTTAGTAGTTTTACTAGAAATAACACAAAGTCTCCATCTCTACAGTGCACAGTGTGAAGTGTTTGGTATGTGAGTGTGTGGTTTTATAGGATTAAGCTGTAGTTTGTTTGATGAAGCTGTTCTGAATCACCTTGTGTGTGGAACTGTGCTCAGTGAGTTTCAGTCAGACAGAGAATGAGAGTTTTAGATTTAGAGGATTTTATACAATTTCTGTTGCTTGTGGATGTTCTCACAATCTAATAAGGTGAGTGCTGACTGTAAGTGTGTTCATGTCTGATCATTCTGTTCTGTTTTCTGCTTTCCAGCTTCTGAAAACCTGACCTGCTCTTATTGGACAATCTGGGCTCTTCATCAGCTCTTCATTCAGCTCTTCTGTGGAGTTTAGAAGCTTCCAAAATGTTCATATGAGCTGAAGTGAGATCCGGCTGCTCAGCAGCTGGAATAGCTGAACTAAACAGTAACAGATCATTATCAGAACAGCTCTAATCTTCTTATCAGAGTGGAAATAGAACCTTGTTGATTTCTATATTGTGGAGTTTAGTAGGAAAGTGGGAGCCTTGTCTGTCAGAAACTGAAATTTTCACAGATGATATTTTGGTTCCAGAAGATTCTTAATTCCTACTGAAAGTCAGTGAGAGGTAGAGCAGCATTTTCAGACACTTTGGTAAATACCCCAAGCTCTAAATCATTGGCTGTGCTAAAATGTGGTGTGGAATCTGGTTTAGAGAGATCTGAATCTACACATACAGTATAGTACACTTTTATATTCTGTATAGCAGACAGAGCAGTGAGGGTTAACCAGTCGACAGTGATCAGTTCAGCACTGTCTTATACTTTTATCATGTTGTTTAAATCAATTAGAAATGTGTTGAAACCTTCAGAAGCTGTATTAACTCTATCCAAACTTATTCTTTTAACTTTTACAGAGCCTTAAAATATGTTTTATTTATTTTTAAGCACTTCTAACCAGAAACAGGAGCTGGAAATTAGCTTCGGTTAGAATTCCTTTATACATTACATAATTTGTATTTTGTTTAACAGTGTTTATCTGAATTGTCCCTGTTAAATATGTAAATAAATACATGTATATATCACTTGGCGTTTACCATTTTTAAATATATTGTACTTAAATTTCTATACTAAACACACAGTTTAAATTTAAATGTATATTCAGTACAGAGTACAGAGAAATTGTGCCGTTTTATTCTCAGTCTGGTAAAAGTAAAAACAGTGGACAGCTTGCACCTCATGGTGGCGCTCAAATTGTTTATTTATTTGTTTGTTTGTTTTTTTTGTTTTTATGTGTCTTTTTTCCTTATTTTAATTCTACAATATTTATTCAGGCCTTTTTTCTCTCTTTTTCTTTTTTTATTACATTTTACAAAACAACAAAATACAAACAAGGACATCCAAGATCTTTTAAACATACAACCAAAAAGTTATTACAAGCTAAACAAACAGATTATACTGAAAACACATCTCATTCATCAACCAGCAAATTTAACTCCTTCATGTACTTTATAGTGGACACAGCTTTTTTGTTGCAGTTAAGAGACTCCAAAAACAAATAAAATTCAACAAGAATTAAGAATAATCAAGAATTACATTAAAAAGGGTTTTCCTTTACCATTTTTTTATTTGTGCAGACAGTGTTCCTCAAAGAGGAACAAAAAGGTAGGTTAGCTAACTATCCAAACGGTTTCTGAAGTGAGCTGTTTTTATGTTTTCCCCACGTTTAGAATATTTAACGTTACTAATAACTTCTTACAAACTGCAGATAAATATTCTGGAATAAAACACTGCAGTGAATATTAGCAGTATGTTGTGTATTTAGCTCTTTATGTAATGTCTAGGTTAGAGTGTATAATACGCAGCTCCTGCCTGTCAGGTCTTAGCCCTGTCTCGTGTCTCTGTGTGTCTTCCCCACGTGACCTGTGCTCCCCTGTGTCTCCCGTCTTAGTAGATTTCCACCTGTGTCTCATTTGTAGCTCCGCCCCTTCCCCAGGTGTTTCCAATTCTAGAGTGTTTCTTGTTTCCTTATATAGATCCCCTGTGCCACTTTGTCTCTGTCGGTCTTTGCACCTTCCCCTGTCGTTCGTCTTTCTCTGTGTTTCATTGCCTCTGTTCCTCACGCCTTAGTCTCTGTGTTTATCTCTAGTTTTATGTTTCTAGTTTCCTGTTTATTTCCGTCTCCCTAAGCTCCTTGTATGTATATTTAACCCTGCTTTGTGTTTATTAGTTTATTCCCTTGTATTTATTTCCCTGCCCTGTTTGGTTTGTTTATTTTTATTATATTTTCTAGTTTGTTTGTTTTAGTTCTCTGGTTCCTCTCGTTTGTTTTCTGGTTATTATCAGACATTTAGTTTATTCCCTAGTTCATTGTATATATCTCCCTGTTCCGTGTTTTAGTGTTTACTTGTTTCTTGTTTCTTTGTTACTTATTTATTTACTAAATTATTATTTATTGATTTCACCCTACCTGCACTTGTGTCCGCCTCCTCGTCTCCCTGCCTGGGTCATTCGTGACAGAAAGACCGACCGAACATGGACACAGCAGGTTCTGCCTGGACTGGCACCAGAATGGCGATTCGTCGTGCTCCTTGCGGGACCCCGGCGCAGGACACCTCGAGGCCTCAAGGACGCCGCAGGCCTCGGGGTAGGCGCTCTAAGGGGTCCCACCAGCCGGAAAAAGACCCCTTTTCCGGGGAGGATTTTCTTGGGGGGGCGATGAGGGTTGGTGTTATGAGCCTCGGTGCCTCCGTGTACCCGAGGCTCAAGGAGCGGGACCCGTGGGACTTTCTCGGGTGCGCTCCCAGCAGCTCTGAGGAGGAGGAGGACTTTCTCCCTACACCAGCTCGTCTGCCGCTGCCTCCAGGGGCTGTTCTGCCTCCAGCACACATGTGTCCACCCTGGTTCCTGGAGGAAGCGGCATCCACCCCGGGGAGAACTACAGCCGCACCGGTTCTCCAGACGCCGACTCCCGTCCTTCCGCATCCCAAGGCGCGCTCCGTCCCGGCGCCTCCAAAGCTAGCTCCTCCGGCGGCCAAGACTCTGTCCTCACTGGCGCTTCCAGAGCTAGCTTCTCCAGTGGCTAAGGCGCTAGCATCCCCGGCGCCTCTCAAGCTAGCGTCTTCAGCGGCTAAGCCACGCTCCGTGACTTCTGTGACGGCTGTGAAACCGCGCCCCGAGATCCCCGCGGTAGCAGCCGAACCTCGCCCCGTGTTCCTCGCGGTAGCTGCCGAACCGTGCCCCGTGATTTCCGCGGTAGCAGCCGAGCCGCACTACAGGACCTCCTACCCAGCGAGCCAGCCGCGAGCAGAGACTTTCCCCGCGCTTGACTCAGCCGGAGAGAGTACAAATCCAGTCCGGGATTTTGCGGCAACCGCACTCTCAAGCCCCACAGCTGCAGCGCCAGCACCTCAGGCTGAGGAGCTGGCTTTCATGGCGGCTGCAGAGCTGGATTCCGCCGCTGCGATCCAGCCTCTCTCTGGGACTATCTCCGTGGCAACCCAGCCGTGCTCCGGGACTATTTTAGAGACTTTTCCCGCGCCGGTTTCTACCGGCGGCCCCGCGCTGCTTGCAATGGACTTTACCGGCGAGGCTGCAGATCCAGTCCGGGTTTTTGTTCCACCCGCAGTCTCAAGCCCTGCTGCTGCTCCGCTGGATCTGCACACACCCAGCTCCGAAATTCTCTCGGCGGCCACGCCCATCTCCGAGGTGTCTTCGGCTGCTGAGCCACGCCCCCGGACTCCTGCCGTGTCTGCAGAAGCTGCACAAGCCTCCGTGTCTGCAGAAGCTGCTCCAGCCTCCGTGTCTGCAGAAGCTGCTCCAGCCTCCGTGTCTGCAGAAGCTGCTCCAGCTGTTCAAGCCTCCGTGTCTGCTCCAGCTGTTCAAGCCTCCGTGTCTGCTCCAGCTGTTCAAGCCTCCGTGTCTGCTCCAGCTGTTCAAGCCTCCGTGTCAGCTCCCGCTGCCCGAGTCGCCGCGCCGCCAGCACCAGCTCCCGCTGCCAGAGTCGCCGCGACGCCAGCACCAGCTCCCGCTGCCAGAGTCGCCGCGCCGCCAGCACCAGCTCCCGCTGCCAGAGTCGCCGCGCCGCCAGCACCAGCTCCCGCTGCCCGAGTTGCCACCCCACCGGTTCCTGCTCCCAGAACTTTGTTTGGCTCCAGGGCCCCAGGACCCAGGCAGGCACAGAGGCCCCCGGACTTTCACTCCAGAACTGTGCCCAGGCTGGCTCCTTGGACTTCCCCACAGACTTTTGCCAGTCCTGGGCACCCACCCATGTTTTTGGTCCCTATGTCTCTCCCTGTTTTGGTCCCTGTCTCTGTTTACGTCCCTGTACCCGTGTCTGTCTCTGTCTCTGTTCCCGTCCCAGTTACAGTGTTCGTTTCTGTCCCTGTTAATGTCCTCGTCCCTGTTCCCATGTCCAGTCCCGTCCAGTCTCCTGTTCAATCTCCGTCCCCTGTCCAGTGTCCTGTCCAGTCTCCGTCCACCGTCCAGTTCCCTGTCCAGTTCCCCGTCCAGTCTCCTGTCCAGTCTCCGTCCACCGTCCAGTTCCCTGTCCAGTCTCCGTTCCCCATCCAGTCTCCGTCTCCTGTCCAGTTCCCCATCCAGTCTCTGTCTCCTGTTCAGTTCCCCGTTCAGTCTCCCGTCCAGTCTCTGTCCTCTGTCCTGTCTCCGTTTCAGTCCCCGGTTTCGTCTCTTGTTTTCCCCGGCCTCTCCCCGCCGCCAGCCCCCGGGGTTCGTTTTTACGCGCCTCGGGAGCTGCGCGTTTAGGGGGAGGCTTCTGTCAGGTCTTAGCCCTGTCTCGTGTCTCTGTGTGTCTTCCCCACGTGACCTGTGCTCCCCTGTGTCTCCCGTCTTAGTAGATTTCCACCTGTGTCTCATTTGTAGCTCCGCCCCTTCCCCAGGTGTTTCCAATTCTAGAGTGTTTCTTGTTTCCTTATATAGATCCCCTGTGCCACTTTGTCTCTGTCGGTCTTTGCACCTTCCCCTGTCGTTCGTCTTTTTCTGTGTTTCATTGCCTCTGTTCCTCACGCCTTAGTCTCTGTGTTTATCTCTAGTTTTATGTTTCTAGTTTCCTGTTTATTTCCGTCTCCCTAAGCTCCTTGTATGTATATTTAACCCTGCTTTGTGTTTATTAGTTTATTCCCTTGTATTTATTTCCCTGCCCTGTTTGGTTTGTTTATTTTTATTATATTTTCTAGTTTGTTTGTTTTAGTTCTCTGGTTCCTCTCGTTTGTTTTCTGGTTATTTTCAGACATTTAGTTTATTCCCTAGTTCATTGTATATATCTCCCTGTTCCGTGTTTTAGTGTTTACTTGTTTCTTGTTTCTTTGTTACTTATTTATTTATTAAATTATTATTTATTGATTTCACCCTACCTGCACTTGTGTCCGCCTCCTCGTCTCCCTGCCTGGGTATTCGTGACACTGCCGGTTGAGTTTCTTCATACCTTGGATTTTTGCGCGTTGAGAAAATTAGCCGTTAGCTATATTGAGGTACATTTGTTAGCTATATTTAACTTATAGTCCTGTGTATTAATAGTCTGAGGCTTGATTTAGAACTTTCAGTAGCATATTTTACTTTAAAATAAAATAGTATAACTAACGATTGTTTTACAATTGTAGAAAGTAGTTAATTTACACAGATAAAATAATGAATAAAATATAATTATTCATTATTTTAAGGGCCCTTTAAAAAAAGTGTAGCACCATGTTGTCCTAGTGCTAAATGTGACATCATGCCTCAGTAAACCTTCATTAGTTTACATTACGTTAGATAACTCTGTGGAAAATGAGCAAAAGAAGCCAAATATTATATCAATGCAAAGGAGATCACTTTTGTATTTCCCCTGGATTTATCAATGTATGGAGGACCAAAACTGACAAAAAAATAAATAAATGCAGAAATAAATATATTAGAAAATAAATAAATGCAGAAATAGATAAATCGGAAAATAAATGAATGCAGAAATAAATACGTAGGGAAATAAATAAATGCAAAAATAAATACTTATGTAAATAAATAAATAAATGATTCAAAAGAAAAATTAAACAATGTTAATAAAGAAACCCATAAATAACAAATTATTATTACATTTATTTTTATGTATATGTATTTAATTTTATATTAATAATTATTCTTTATCATTTTTTATTTATAGTTTTATTACTTTTATTGAGTGATTTATTTACGTTTTTATTTATTAATTTATTTTTTATTTTGGCAGTTTTGGTCCTCCATAGCAATGAATTTTATACAGTAATAAAACACTAAAGAAAAGAAGGTCTACTTTATATCTTGTCTGTTAATCAGACAGTGGATGTTGAGCGTTGCTGCGTGATGCTGTGATTTGCTCTTTGTAAATGAGGACTTTGTGGAGGACAGGGTGCTGGTAGTTGGGTGGAGTAATAAGCTGAAGTTGGAGGACGCCCCTCCATGTTCGGTTCGTCTTCTTATGCGTTTGGGTGAACTGACTGTCCGACCCAGAGTACTATAACAGAAGAGTCCGTGCGCCGCGAGGAAAGAGCCCAACAGCGCCACCATCAGAGCAGAGAGAGGAGTGACGAGCAATGTGGAGAAAAACCACATAACCAGACTAACCAGCACTGTCCTAAACTCACTTATATCAGAACAGAGCTCCTTTTACGGGTTTTACATTTTATAGATTAAAAAAGAGTTTTAAAAAGTTAGTTTGGACAGTAAGAACAGCTGAAAACTCCACAATTGTGATCAAGTGTAGGATTGTGTTGTTTGAGTGCAGCTAGCCAACGCTGAGGAACTGCTTTAATTATAACAGATAAATTTATGTTAAAGTTTGTGTTAATCTTGATATAATAGGAATCTTTCTGTTCAGTTGGAATCTAATTGTGTATTAATGTTTTAATGAAACATCTATAAACATGTTTTGAGTGCATGTGTTTGGTAAAGTCACGAGTGACTCAGACTTATTCTGTTTTATATTTTTAGATAATGGCTTTTATAAGAGCAGTATGGGGTGAAAATGGTGTTCAAATGGAGGGTTTTCTCCCCAGTCGATGGATTGAACATGAAAAGAAGGAAGTAAGATGGTCTAGAAGGGGGCAGTTTTCTGCATTTAATAAAAAATAAAAAGTCAGACCCTGAAAGAGACGGGTTCACCTTTCAACTTGTAAAACAGAAGATGAATCAGGTAAATATTAATAATATAATCATAATATTATATGTATTGTAATGTTATGTGCAGTCAGTTATTATTTTATTATTTTTAATAGTAGATGTAGAGCAGGAATGTCATGATTATGACTAAACTACTGGCCAGTCAGACAGTGAAACTGAGGAGCTTCTAGGAAAGAGAAAAAAGAAAGTAAAGATTTTTGAGGATTTTATTTAAGGTACTGCCCTCTCTCTCACACGAGCTCATTTTACAGTTTCTTTATAAGGATGTGTGTTACTGTATTTTATAACCCATGGAAGATTCATCAGCTCCAGGTCAGCAGTGTTAGAGCAGAGGAAACTGAAGAACACACATTTCAGCTCTTAGAGTGGGAGATGTGAGGAACTCAGAGCAGAATAAAGAGTTTACAGATATGATCCATATATGCAGGAATATGTTTATATTAAACATCAACCATCAGAGAGACTCAACAAAGCTGTTCTTACAGTTTTTAATGAGACAAACTTCTCTGATATTTTTAGTTACACTTTTTAGCTTTTTAAAGATTATAATTAAAAGTTAAATAATTTGTATTACAATAATATATACCAGCTATGTGTATGAATGTATTCATGTATATATGTTTTTTGTTGTTGTTTATTAATTAATATTTTAATGCACGTAATGGATTGTTTCTATTTTCTTTTAACTCCTGTCTTTATATAATTTAAGATGTGCTGAAAATAAAACAATCACTGTACGTTTAAAAAATTAACATACAGTATTGTGCAAATGTTTTAGACACCTGTGGGAATTTCAGTAAAGAAAAAGCTTCTTATCTGTGCAGTAAGTGTTTATTAGCTCAGTAAAACACATTACAGCATTACAATAAATACAAACAGCAATTTTACAAAGAGCAGAGCAGCTTTTACAGCCCTGTTTTCCTTAAAACATCTCCTAATCTCTCCTCCTCATCTGAGTTTAATAGAGTTTTATTTCTTGTTCTCATCATATTAATCAACACCTGGTTTGGTAAATTGGTAAATGTGGTAAATCAGGTGAGCTGCTGACGGAACTGAACATAATAAACACATGCTGGCTGAGGAGCATCCAGGAGAAATCTGGAATCTCTACACTTTGTTCTTCAGCTCGGCTCACAGGATATAAAACATACTTATAGTTAAAAATGAGAATTCCTTGTTACTTTTTACTGTATTTATGTTTATGTACATCTGTTCATATATCATATGTGGTGCTTTTTCAGGTTAAAACACTCATATTGCTGAGATAAATAGATTAGTGTAATTTGCTTTGGTGCCTAAAACTTTTGCACAGTACTGTATATATTTTAAAAAGTTATAGTGTAATTCCTCCATTCATCCACAGTTAAACACTGTGTTCTGATTGGTCAAGAAACACATCACTCCTCTCTCTTCAACCTATAAAAAGCCTTTCAGCACTTCCTCCTATAGTGAAGAACTGATCCAGTTTAAACCGGTTTAAAGTGAAAGTGAAATCTTCAGCAGCTTCTGTTTAGATGAGAGAAGAAGGTGAAGAGCGTTTGGATAAAAAGCACAGAGGTAAAAACTGAAGCTTTAATACTAGAATTTACTGTCTGATCTGATATTAAAGAGTTTTAGACACAAAGAGAACAGAAATACATAGAAATATTTCAGATAACAACTTTAAGATGAAGGAAATACATGGTTTTAACTGTGTGTGTGTGTGTGTGTGTGTGTGTGTGTGTGTGTGTGTGTGTGTGTGTGTGTGTGTGTGTTTGCAGGATTAAATGTAAAAAAGGTCTAAGATGAGCTCCAAAATGAGCGTCTCTGGGGAACAGGACACACAGGAAGCTGAGAGGTGAGAGAATAATGTGACTAAAAGTAAAATGAGCATGTTTTCATGTTTTAGCTGGAAGTTCCTATGCAGCATCTTATTCAGTATTTCTGTTCCACCTTACAAAAATAGCAATACCAGTAGATTATTCAACCAATTGAACCTTGAGTGCACTATTGCAAAATTTAACACAGTTCTATTACAGTTATATTACAATTGTCTATGGAGTACCACAGGGTCTTGTCTTAGGGCTTAAAAATAATGTTAATTATTGCAATTATAACAGGAAATAACTAAATTGTGGTCATGTATAAGCAACAGAAGTGTACAATGTTTCTTGTCCTAATATTTGACCTTTTCTTTGATTGTCATCCACTTATACCTACAGAGTAATGAATGTAAATACTTTTGGCACCTTTGTTCCTCTTCCTTATCCTGACCCAACTCTTCCTCTCTCCCTTGTCGTGGTTTAACTCCACCTTTTCCTGGAGTAACTATTACTTTCCCTCCATCCAGAGATATTTTCCTTTTCTCTCTCTCTCTCTCTCTTTCTATGAGCTCCAATAGCTACACTGGCCACACTCAGTCCAAAACAAAAATCCTCTTTTTTATGTGTTCATGTCACTGACAGCATTATGTCTAATGATAAAATCCAGTTCCAGCTCTGATTGTCTTATCATAGTCTTTTATTTATTATTAATAATGTGTAAATTCAAATTTGTTTATTAGTTATAATAGATTTACACATGCTATTGTTGTAAAAACAGCAGTTATATACTGTATTTAAGGTTTGTAACATGAGATATTTAATATTAGCATGCTGTATTAAAGCAATTGTAAATAAGATTATCTGCTAATACATTACTGAAACCAAGTGTCTTCTGAAAATAAGTATATGTAGCACTTATGGTTCAGTGTGTATTGTGTAATTCAAATATTACAAAATGTCAAGCTGTGTTAGACTACCTGAGTATAAAGAAAGTAAATGAGAGGCTGTGTTGCATATCTCTGCATGTTCAGACAGAGTCTCACCTAGTTAGACAGGTAGGTGAAAAGTGTTCTGATTGGACAAGAAACATGTTACTCCCCCATCTTTAACCTTAAAACACCTTTGTTTACTCTTTAGGTGAGGACCTAATCCAGATCAAACTGGCTGAAATCTTCATCTGTTTAGCAGCGTCTGTTTAGCTGAGAGAAGACCGTGAAGAACTTTGGATAAGAGGCACAGAGGTAAATACTATAGCTTCATCTACGATCTGTAATCCTTTTCTCATTCTTTATAAAACTCAAAATAAAGGTACAGGATGTAAATTTAAGTATATTCTATGACTCTTCTGCTAAAACCACTCTACTGGCTTCCTGAAAAAACAGATACAACTTTTTAGCTGTATTTTGGCTGTAAAACATCAGCTTAAGTCTTCCATCTCTGTTCTCCTGATAAATCCTTCCATAAATCTATTTATGTCTGTAAGGTTAGCTCTTACTCTTTCAGTGGTGGAACAAACTTCTCCATACAAAATATAGAATTGATTCCCAAATATTCTCAAAAGTAAAAGGTTACAGATATTGTCTGAGAGGCTCCAGTAAGTAAAAAGTGAAAGTGAAATCTTGAGAGGGGTCTGTGTGCAACAGGGGCTTCACAGTGCACATGCACTCTCAAGCCCGAAGTTGTTGCACTGTGGGTGGACTTGTTTCTTTTGGCCTTTTATGTGCAATGCATTTCTTTCATTTCACCACTTTTAGTCAGTGTCTATGTTTAGTCATACTGTTACGCTGCAGATAGCGAGTTAGCTTGGTTAGCGGTTAGGTATGCTAGTTAGCCAACCTAACCAGTTAGCTTCTTGCTACTGTTATAACTAACATGAATGAGCAAAATGTGCTTAGAAGCTAATGTCATAGAAGCTAAAACAATCTACCTGAAACGTTCATACATTTACATTTTAATAAGTAGTTAGCTACTTGGCTAAAGTGATATCAGCACACAATTTACCCACATGTTCATACTGATCTATTATAGTAAGAAATAGAACCTCGTGGACACAAATTTATCTGCTTTTTTATGAACTCCCTAAGTGACATACTGAACATCTTGAGAGCATCACAGGACACCGTGTGAATGTGTGATCATCTGACCTTTTTTACATAAAACTATAGGTGTGCTGGAGATAAAACTAAATATTTTTAAAAGTGTATTTTTTTTTTCAGTCCATCAGGTATTTAACCTTAAAATATCTAGGCATGTGCTATTGTATAACAATACGAAATAAATGCATAAATTAATTTAACCGATTTAATTTACAAGAAAATCTAAAATACAACACACGTTATAGATAAGTCGTTTATTCATATTAATAGCTCTACTCTGTTCTCCAGCTGTATTGGTCTCTATTTGCTAATTAATAGATACAATCTGCAGAATACTTATCATTTACAGGCATTATTTACATATGCTAGCTAATGCCACAGCTGTTACCATTTGTATAATCACACTACGATTAAAAACTCTTATAATTCTTCAGAAGTGTAAAATCAAATCTTACGCATACAAACACCGTCACACATGTCCTCGCATTCTCAAGCTCACACCCACACCTGATTTCATTAGCCACTGAAGGTTTGGGGCTTGAGAGTGCATTTCTGGGGTTTGGAGGTGCGTGTGCACTGTGAAGCCCCTGTTGCACACAGACAGTCTTGGAAATCTTCAGCAGCTTCTGTTTAGATGAGAGAAGAAGGTGAAGAGCGTTTGGATAAAATGCACAGAGGTAAAAACTGAAGCTTTAATACTAGAATTTACTGTCTGACTAAAAGCGTTTTAGACTCAGAGAGAAGAACTTTACATTACTTTAAAGAGGAAGTCAGTATTGATGTGTGTGTGTGTGTGTGTGTGTGTGTGTGTTTACAGGATTAGGTGTAATCTGAAGGAGGAAGATGAGCTCCAAAATGAGTGTCTCTGGGGAACAGGACACACAGGAAGCTGAGAGGTGAGAGAATAATGTGATTGGGTATAAAGTGAAAGGTTTGCTGGAAAGGTTGTAGATGGTGTCTGATACTGGTTGTGTTTTAGACTGGATCAGGGTAAGAGATCAGACTCACCTGAACCCAGCTGTGTCTCCATGAAGAGTGACCAGTCAAGTCTCAATAATATAAATATAATTACCTTTATTTACCTATATTTATGTTTATCATGTGTATGTTTTAGTGAGATTCAACGAGAGGGGGCAGACTCTTCTGAATCCAGCGACGATTCATTGGGCCATCCACCAAATTTCAGAAAAGAGGGCTCTACTCCTAAACTGAGGTAAATATAGTTCTGTTAACATTTATAAATGCCTATAACAGAATCCTGTGCATGGTGCTATCTTACACCTCACCAACAGTCTATTTTTATGCATTCCGCGTGCGTCATTTAAATAGTAACAGTACTTGTGAATATATTTATGCTGATGGGCGTGGTAGTCTTGAAATAACTGAGGTAAATGTGTGGTATATTGCTATCTTCAAAACGAAAACACAAGTGTTCTATTGAATACAACCTAGACAGATGTTAACAGTCAGATGTTCATTGCTATCCTGGCAGTTAATTATCAACAAACGCAATGCATGTAGACCTCATCTTCTTATGTTCAGGTAGCTGCACCGTTAAAATAGTAATCTGCCAAATTAAGATAATTAGTACATGCCTTTTAAGCATTTCGAGCCGCGCAAAGTGTACTTTTCCTGTTGTTACGATAGCAAGGACACACGGACACGCCATAAATAAAGCTGTGTGGTACACTTTGGCAGGGTGCCATGTCATCACTAAAATAGAACCCCAGATGTCATAAGCTGGCATGAGAACTATGTTGAGTGAAACAAATATTTAGATAGATCTTGTTAACAATTTTATAGGTAGTGAAATCATATGTCATGTTATTGGAACTCACTTTGTAGCCTTTTTATGTATTTTAGAATGTTATGGTGATGTAATTCTGATGCTGTTACACACCTTAGCACCTAATAAAACTGGACAAACATGATATCTTCAAAAAATGTTGTAAAGTACATTGAGCCAAGCGGTAATCTACTTAGATCACAATAGGTAATTTACTGAAACATATCAACAAAATGACAACTATCCTCATTATTTACAAACAAAGATGAATGACACAACTAAATAACTATATAAACAACTATAAGATACCATAAGAACCACTCACATTCAAATGGACGCACGGCAAAAAGAGAACTGAACTGTTTATTCTCTAGTCCAGCGGTTCTCCGTTATCCTCTGCATACGCTCAGACACGGATGTAGGGACGGGTCTGGCAGGTAATAAAGTGTCTGACTGGTGGAAAGTTATCCTTCTGATTTGAAGTGCCCTGAAACCATAGACTGTGTATAGCTGGACAGAGCATCGTCTTTTACAAGTGAAGCTACCACAGGTCGGGTGCCCCCTGCTGTTCGGGTGCAGAAAGCTGTGTAACCCCACCCATCCTCATAGGTTTCAATGGCAAAACAGACAACTTTCAATCACGTTTTTTTTTCTAATATACTGTAATTATATTCTCCATTATTTAAATGCAGCAGCTAGTGTAACCTCTGCTTATATTGTCAAATTTTTATATCTCCACAGAATTCGTTTTTAAAAAACAGTTTTTCAGCTCTATTCAAAAAAAGGTGTGGCTATTGTAAAAGGGCTGGTTATGGGTGGGACCAATAACAGACCGTCAGCTCCGCCCCGCTCTGCAGTCTGTGTCCTCCAGGAAGCCCTCAGGGGCGGGGTTATTTAAATGAGTAGGCTGTCTCTCCACAGTCTTTCTCCCTCCTCTGGTCTCTGCTGCGCAGACTCGGGTTTTTAGAATCGGCAACATGGCGGACGATTTTGGCTTCATTTTCACTGAATAAATGGGAACAGCGACACGGCGTCCATCTTTTCTACAGTCTCTGCTTGAAACTGGAAACAGTGTGTTGTACTGCTGTTCACGTACACTCCACCTGTTTGGTCAGTCTTACTGGGTGCATGAGAAGCCTACGTGGCCCACGCAGCGAGGGCATGGCCAGGTGGACTGCACCATTTTGAACAACCTCCACTAGCAGGTCTCGGTCTGGTGGTTTTGATCTGCACCCGAGTGCAATTTCTGTTTTCACACCTGCTTAATCAAACCACACTAATGACACAAACCTAAAAAAATCCGTTTAAACTGCACCAAATAATGCTTCTGTAAAATCGCCCTATATTACATGAGATTAGCTTACCTGCTGCTTTATTTTGTAAGATATGTTACAGCATCAGCATTATGTCCCAGAGGCACACCGAAATATACTCAGCTTTCAAACTGTAAACTACTGTGAACTCTGTCATCTAATATTCATTATACTAATGTAAGATATGCTGCACAGTGGATGTAGCTGAAGGTTGTAATGAATATAATGACTGTATTTAATGTGTCTTTGTCCATGTCTTATATTTATCAACAGAGTCCAGCAGAAAACATCAGACAATACAAGAAATATATATAAGGTGTGTATTTTTGTGCATGCATTTGTGTGTTTAAACACAGGTTAGACTCTTGATCGATAAGTGGATCTGTATTGTTTGGAATGTTTTTACAGCTCTTTGGCAAGATGCATTATCATCTTGAAAAAATAATTTAATCATCCCAAAACATCCTTTCAATTGATAGGATAAGAAAGGTGTCCAAAATATCAACGTAAACTTGTGCATTAATTGAAGATGTAATGACCGCTATCTCCCCAGTGCCTTTACCAGAAATGCAGCCCCATATCATCAATGACTGTGGAAATTTGCATGTTCCCTTCAGGCAGTCATCTTTATAAATCTCATTGGATCGGCACCATACTAAAGTTCCAGCATCATCACCTTGCCCAATGCAGATTGGCGATTCATCACTGAATATGACTTTCATCCAGTCATTCACAGTAGAGATCTGCGGGAGTCCCGCCGGACCCGTCAGAATATGTTGCGGCGCAGGACAGGTGTCATGGTGTGCACAGAATACAGACACTCGCGGATACAGTAAAAAGGGGTGTTTATTAAAACACAAGGTAGAAAAACGGGTAGTCGTACAAACACACTTAGAGCACCGGCAAACAGAAGCAACGTAGAAAAACCATACCATGAGTGAGAGACAGTCCAGAGTTCAAACACGAGCAAGCCAACATCAGAGGTAATCGAAAATCGAAAAACGTGAAACAGTCCGGGTCATACACAGAAAAATCCACAATCAGAGGTAATCCAAAAATCGGCGTCGAGAAAAACAAAAACAAGGTCATACACGAAGATAACAGAGACAAGAGAAAAGTAACGCTTAGTAATGTGGAAGATCCAACAATACGCGGCACAGGTGTGTGTGAGAGGTGCCCTTAAATAGTGCCTGTAATCAATATTCGGGGCTTCCAGGTGGGAGCAGGTGAGGTGACATTTGACTAGGTGTGTGTGTGATGTCAGCGGGTGGTGCGTTCTGGGTAATGTAGTTGTTAGACTGAGAACCTCCGTCAGAGCTGGGTGTGTGAGGAACAGAGGAGCTTACAGCACCAGATGTGACAACAGGACTGAATTGTTATTGGCGGGAGCAGGAGTTTAATCATTCCAGGCAATGCGGGAGCAAAATTGATAAATAATTACGAAAAATAAAAACCCTCAAGAAAAATCTCAAAGCGGACCGACAAACACACACACACACACATCCACAGCAATGGGAGATTTTCAGCATTTCCAATTCACCTGATGGCATGAGTTTGGACTGTGGTAGGAAACGTGACAGTACTATTCGGCACTAAATTGCTGATTTATATGAGGGATTTATGTCAGAAGACATATTTTATAATCTATCCAACAGTTAACAGGTACCTAGTGTAGAGATGAAAGAATAGGAGTAATGTGATCATTTTTTTTAGATCTAGTGAGTGCTCTTGCAGCTGCATTCTGAACTAACTGGAGTTTATGAAGTGATTTACATGGCCTTTCAGCCAACAACGCATTGTAGTGGTCTTGTCTTAAGGTAAGGAAGCATGCATCAACTTCTCCGCATCTTACAAACAATCCTGTTTCCATGTGTTTAATCAGGAACTAGAGCGCAAAGTCATCTCCATGGTAAAGAAGCAGCTGAAGAAGTTTGTGAAGATCCTGAAGAGTCCAGATAACCCAGCATTCTCTGAGAAGAAAGAGAAGAATGAGGAGGACCAAAATGGGGTCACAGAGGGAACACTAAAAATAACACTGCAAGCCCTAAAGAATATGGACAAGACAAACCTTGCTGACACTCTGCAGACCAGTAAGAGATCAGGGTCATGCACTTATCTCTTATGTAGATTACTTCCAAATTTAAAATTATGATAATTTATGTACCAGAAATTAGTGATAGTAAGTATTTAACTATGATAAAATTGTCATATTTTTAACCATGTTTAATGATATAGCATTTCCTTGTTTCTATTAGAACTGGCTCCGTTTTGTACTAAAAAACTGAGGGAAAAGTTTCAGAAAATTAATGAAGAAATCTCAGATCCTGGAACCTCAACCCTTCTGAATGAGATCTACACAGATCTGTACATCACAGAGGGAGGGAGTGGAGAGGTCAATAATGAACATGAGGTCAGACAGATTGAAGCAGCATCCAGGAGACCAGCAACACAGGAGACACCCATCAAATGTAACGACCTCTTTAAAGACCAGTCCATCAGAACTGTGCTGACTAAAGGAGTTGCTGGAATTGGAAAAACAGTCTCTGTGCAGAAGTTCATTCTGGACTGGGCTAAAGGAAAAGCCAATCAGGATGTTCTCTTCATATTTCCACTTCCTTTTAGAGAGCTGAATCTGATGAAAACTGAAAAACTCAGTCTGGTGGATCTTCTTTATCAGTTTTTTAAAGAAACAAAGGATTTAAAGAAGAAAGATTATTATGAACACAAAGTCATGTTCATCTTTGATGGTCTGGATGAATGTCGGCTTCCTCTAGATTTCCAGAACAATAAGAGAGTATCTGATGTAACACAGTCAGCCTCAGTGGATGTGCTGCTGACTAACCTCATCCAGGGGAACCTGCTTCCCTCTGCTCTCCTATGGATAACTACTCGACCAGCAGCAGCCAATCAGATTCCTCCTGACTGTATTGATCAGGTAACAGAGGTACGAGGGTTCAGTGACCCTCAGAAAGAGGAATACTTCAGGAAAAGGATCAGAGATCAGAGCCTTGCTGAAAGAATCATTACACACATGAAGTCCTCCAGAAGCCTCTACATCATGTGCCACATCCCAGTCTTCTGCTGGATCTCAGCCACTGTTCTAGAGAGGATGTTGGGTGAAGCAGAGGGAGGAGAGATCCCCAAGACTCTGACTCAAATGTTCACACACTTCCTTATCTTTCAGATCAAACACTGCAGCCAGAAGTACCAAAGAGAAAGTGATGTTGATCTTGACCAGACTAGAGAGATTATTCTGGCTCTGGGAAAACTGGCTTTCCAACAGCTGGAGAAAGGAAATCTGATCTTCTATGAGGAAGATCTGAGAGAGTGCAGCATTGATGTCAGAGAAGTGTCCGTGTACTCAGGAGTGTGCACCCAAGTCTTCAGACAGGAAACTGAACTTCACCTGGGGAAGGTTTTCAGCTTTGTGCATCTGAGTGTTCAGGAGTTTCTGGCTGCTTTATATGCGTTTCTGTCCTTCATCTCCAACAACAGCGATGTGCTGCAACACCAACACAGTGGATTTGGTTTCTCCAAAAAAGGAACAATGTCTGATTTCCTGAAGAGAGCCGTGGACAAGGCCTTACAGAGTGAGAACGGACACCTGGACCTTTTCCTCCGATTCCTTCTGGGTCTCTCACTGGAGTCCAATCAGACTCTCTTACGAGGTCTTCTGATACAGACAGAGAACATCTCTCACAGTAAAGAGGAAGTAGTGGAGTACATCAAGCAGAAGATCAGGGAGAATCACTCTCCAGAGAAAACTATCAGTCTGTTCCACTGTCTGAATGAACTGAATGATCATTCTCTAGTGCAGGAAGTCCAGAAATACCTGAACAGAGGAGATTCCAGTGATCTGAGTGGAGTTTATCTTTCTCCTGATCAGTGGTCAGCTGTGGCGTTTGTGATGCTGAATTCAGAAGAGGAGCTGGAGGAGTTTGACCTGAGTAAATTTCAGAGATCAGAAGAATGTTTTCTGAGGCTGCTGCCAGTAGTGAAAGCATCCAGAAAGATTATGTGAGTAGTTTCATTATTTAGTGTTTAATCTGTGCTGTTTTATATTTTGTAATATGGATTAGTCTGTACTTTTATTGATTATTTGTTGAAAAACTAAACATACCAATCAGGGGTGCGATTCCAGAGAGTGATCACTCTTGGCGAGTTACAATTAACTAGTGCAGGACCTGAGAGAAGAACAAGCCAGAGTATTTCCCAAAGAGGTTTGCAAAACAAAAAAAAAGTTCAAAGAACGTCTTTGTTGAATCCACCGGTGAAACACCATAATCAAAACACAAACATTGATTCAGTTCAGTACATATTCAGTATATATAAATAATTCACTATTATGTGTTGGAATCAATTATACATTCTGAAATTTTAATAACAAAATTACATATTTAGGCATTATATAATATTTGTGAACACAGACATAACTATGTAGATAACCAAAAAATCCATATTAATGACAAAACTTATTATTAAAAAACATATTTGGTCCATCAACGAAATCTTTTCTAATATTCCTCTAAAATACCTCCTGAAGCTTCGTTATCTGGTCTAATTCTGAGTTACTATGTATTTTTAGGGTAACTACTCACACTAAACAATGAAATGCCATTAATCCAGCAGCTATTGAAGGACCTGAGGATCTCAAAAAACAGAGGGGACTTTGGCCCTTCCAATAAATGTCATCAGTGTTCTTAGCCCAGTCCAGTTTATTGTCATTGTACACTCCCAGATATCTGTAATCCTCCACCGTCGCCCTGTACCCATCCTCCTCACCCCTGCTGATACATCCAACTATTGTAGAGTCATCAGAAAACGTCTGAAGGTCGCAGAGGAAGGGAGAGAGGACAGTTTTCTGTGGTGCTCCAATGTTGTTAACCACTCTATCAGATACACAGTGCTGCAGGCGTACATACTGTGGTCTGTACAGGACACGAGGGAGGCATCTACTTCCATTGCGTTTAACAGCAACAACAGGTCGAATGCTGTTAAATGCAGTGGAGAAGTTAAAAACATGACCCTCACAGTCCTGACTGTTCTGTCTAGGTGAGCATAAACTCAGGTTGAGCAGGTGGATGATTGCATCCTCAACTCCCAGGAAGTGCTGAAAGTGGAATTGAAAGGGGTTCAGAAGGGGCTGTACCATGGGCCAGAGATGATCCATTAGCGTACAGCAGGTCCAATGTTCTTTCCTCTCTGGTAGGACAGTCCACATACTGAGTGAGTGTGGTAATGTATTAGCTATTGTGTCATGTTTAAAGTCACCTGATACAGCATTAACAGCACTCAGGTGAAAGACGTTTTTAAAGACGTTCCACGGTTGAATAAATGACCCGCCAATGTTGTATTGGCAGAGGAAGGAACACCAATAGCCAATAGAAGTACATGGAAAAACTCCCTCTGTAAATAATATGGCGTCCAATAATAAGAATCCAACAGCAGCAGCTCAATATTCAGACAACAAACACGTTTCTTGATGGAAATGTGTCCAGGGTCTCTCCATCACTTTCCCTGTGCGCTGTTATGTTCCTCCTCTGCATCTCCTGTGTTTGAAGGAGAAGGGAAGGTTCACCAGTGTTCCATGTTTTCTCCGTTAGTGAATAATAGTGAATCACTGTAGTCCCAAAGCTTTAGAAATGACTTTGTAACCTTTTCCATACTGAAAGATGATCAGTGACTTTGTTTTCTCATCAGTTTTTGAATTTCTTCAGATGGGGTATAATAATATGCTGCTTTTTGAGATTTTTTATCTGCTTCATGTTGTCAGACAGGGTCTCTTTAACTGACTGGCAGTAATCAGACCTGGTTTTGGTTAGTAGTGAAAGTAAGACTCTAAGGACACTATCTTACACCCTGCACAATTCATGTTGCAATGCCCACCAACAGTCTATTTTCATGCCATCTGTCTGCGTCCTGTAAATAACGATGGAGCTTACGAATAGACAGTGTTATGAAAGTGTTTGCCACCTCACAATTTCATATTTTTTGCATGTTTGTCACTCTTAAATGTTTTAGATCATCTTATAAATTTGAACATTATTCCAAGACAATGAAAAATGCAGTTGAACATTTTCATTATTAAGGAATCATGGGCCTGTATCTATCTAACCAGCCCTCAGCCTTTCAACAACTATCAGAAAGTAAACCAACTTAAAAAAATCTGCTAAAATCTGCTCGCTTTCACAAATAAAATACCAATTTAAAACTCCTAGCAGCCATCCAGCACATGTGCGCTAAAATACCATTTTGATATATTTCTTTAGGCTATTAGAACCGTGTCAGTACTGCATGTTCTCTGTATAAATATGTTTTCCTTTCAGATCTATGAAAAGTACATGCATGTCTGTGTCTGAGTGTGAGTTTCAGATGAATAAATGGATTATGTCTGAGAAATTGCTGAAATGAGACATGAGTCATGATCCATTAACCAATTTAGTGATAAAGAAATCGAAATCAGATATAAAATAATTATTATAGAGGAAGCTGTGTGTGTGTGTGTGTGTGTTTGTTAGGGAGGACTTTATCATTATGTATATTTATGCATAGGCAATTGTTTTGTAATCAAGCAGGAAAAAAGTTATCACCTACAGTTGTACTTATTTTAATTCACTGACTAATGATGATAATAAAAATCATGCAAAAAATAATAGATAGATAGATAGATACTTTATTAATCCCGAAGGAAATTTAGCAAATAATAATAATAAGATCATTGCTAATTATAAACCATATGGTTTATTTACTAGATGTATGTTAAATAAACATGATTATATATCTGTTATGGAATAAAATAAATAAAATACACCTCCTTCCTAAGGGGAGTTTGTGTTTATATGTCAGTGTTTCTAATGGATTTTCATTTCTCTCTCAGGCTGTAAGGTCAAGAGTCAAGAGGTTTTTATTGTCATTACAGCTGAGTACAGGTACACAGTGTAGTGACATTACGTTCCTCCGGAACCATGGTGCAACATAGAACAACAAGCAATAGACAACATAAAGTGCAGGAGTGACGACAGTGCAACATAAAACATAACACTAAATAACAATAAATACAATAAATACAAAAGACGAGACAATTTAAAGACAGGACAGTGCAGTTCCGATACGGTAAAATAAAGTGTTTAATGAGGATAAGGTGCAGAGATGTGTAACATACTGTGACATATAGAACATATATAATCACAGCAGTTACTGAGGTAGAGAGTTTATAGTTTTTCAGAGTAGCAGCAAATATTGCTGATAGGAATAAATACATGTCAGTCTCTGTGCACTAAGTTGGAAACCCCTGCTATAGTCTATAAGAACCATGTCAGTAGAGCATGTTCTCTGTGGAAAAGTGTTATCTTCTGAGCTCTTTATCAGAAGTACATGCATATATGTTTATCAGAATTTTAAGTTCAGTGTTAGTTTAACCTGCAGTGTGTGAGATTCAGCTAAATGAATGATCATGTCTTGCTTTAATAATTACTGATATAATCAATAAAAATGATCTGTTAAACAATTTATTGATGAAGAATTTAAAGTCAGTTTGTGTGTGGAGGATATGTATTTGTATGCATGTGGGAAACATTTTAAAGAATTCTTAAATTCTTAAATACTCTTCAGGTTTACTCACTTTGATTCTGAATACTAACATTTCAACATTAAGAGTTCTACATAATAGATCTATCCCTTCCTGAGAAATGTGTGTTTATATGTCAGAGTTTCTAATGCATTGTCATTTCTCTCTCAGGCTGTGGGGGTGTAATCTATCAGAGAAAAGCTGTGCAGATCTGGCCTCAGCTCTCAGCTCAAACCCCTCAACTCTGAGAGAACTGAACCTGAATAATAATAAACTGCAGGATTCAGGAGTGAAGCTGCTCTCTGCTGGACTGAAGAGTTCACACTGTAAACTGGAGAAACTGAAGTAAGATCATCAAAATACAACAAACAAACACACACACACACACACGATCTCTTAAGTAAATTAAATTAACCAAGTGAGCTCGGGCCAGGTACCAGGTGGAGAAGTGGAGACAAAGTGAAAAATATAATTTGGGAGGGAATGGGGTACTGCTGTGTTTTGGTTGTGAAGACATTGTTTTACCATATACTTTCTAAAGTTTGGACATTTTTTCAGCTTAGCAAAGACAATGTTTTTAGTTTCACTTTTACATGTTTTGGCACTTAATTAACAGATGCTTGAACACACCTAAAAAGGCCTTGCTCTGACTATGGGTTCTACACTTTTCCTCTCCCATATATGTTTTATTTATTTTTAAAGAGACAGATTATTTAAATACCCTGCTCCTTTTCCTTTTTAAGTAGCTGTACATTTTAGCTATAATGTGCATAATATTTATTGATCACCCCGATCCAATGAAATATTGATAAATATATTTTTAAATGTTGCAAAAGTAAAAGGTTTTGAAGATGTAGCCATTAGAGAACCATTCCATTAAGACTTTTTTGAAGAAAAGTTTTCTTACTTACAGTGAAGGAGATATTAACTTAAATATGTAAACCTGTGTAAACCTTAAATATTTAATGTACCTTTCAGTTAAATTAAGATAAAACACAACAGTTACAATTCATATTGTCACAATACTAAAATATCTTTATACTGAAAAAAGTAATAAACATGGAAAAAATGCAAAAAAAATTAAAATCTGACATAACTTTTGAAGTGGGTTTAACAGAATCATTTAAAAACTACCCCTTTAAAATAATGAATAATCTTATTCTCATTTCACCCTCGTATAGAGAAATAGACACAGTGACTAGATTTAATTTTATTTATATATTAATATCATTTTTTCAGGGCACAGATAGAGAGTGTTTCCTAGTTCAGTAGTGGTGAAGTTTTGCATTGTGATAGAATTATTTAGTTTGTAAATATTTCTGCATCACTGCATTTTATTTGCTGTTCTACACTGCACATGAACTGATCTCTACTAGAAAGGTGATGGAACCTATCCTTTATATTCCTATAGGCTATAAGAACCATGTCAGTAGACCATGTTCTCTGTGGAAAAGTGTTCTCTTCTGAGCTCTTTATCAGAAGTACATGCATGTCTGTTAATCTGAATTTCAGTGTTAGTTTAACCTGCAGTGTGTGAGATTCAGCTAAATGAATGATCATGTATTGCTTTAATAATTACAGAAATAATCAATAAAAATTATCTGTTAAACAATTTATTGAGAAAGAAATTAGAATTAGTTTTGTGTGGTGGATATGTATATTTATGCATGTGCATATTTTTTCTTATGGTAAAGGAATGGAAATATGTTAAGTGTTTCATAAATATATAAAACATCTATTTCATCTACTCACTTTAACTTACCTAATAATCGTATAGCGTATTATTCACACTATAAGGCGCACTATCAGTGAACGGTCTATTTTCAGTCTATTTTCATACATAAGGTGCACCATATTATAATACATTAAGTGAAATAAAAGTCAGATAAGTCTTACTTTGCGAGAAAAGTAAGGCCTGCTTTTTAAAAGATTGAAAAATTACATAAAATGACATAAAACATAAAATAAACACAATTTAATTAAATATGAAATGGAAAATAACTACTAAACTAAACTCAAAATACTAACGAAAAAAGGCCAAAAACACAAATAACTCTCATCCGTTTGTGTATTTTACGAGCCGGGATGTACACGTGCCGGACGCACCTATAGGAATGGACTCTGAAATGAACCTAGGCAACAGTCAATCGTCAGTCAGTGGAGCTCCTGTGTTTTCATCCGCCAAGATAGAAACACGCCAGATATTTACCTGAACACACCTCACTTCTACACCACCACGCCCATCAGTGTAGATTTATTCCTAAACTCTGACGCTATTTTAACAGCGCAGGAGCTTAGCGTGAAAATAGGCTGTTGACTGGGTGTATAATAGCAACAAGCTTTACAGTGTTGATTTAACACTGGAGAATTTACTGTGTACATCTTTTTATGTGGAATTTCAGCTCACAACAGGGCACACGTTTCTTTCATCATTTCTCAACATTTTGTCCTGCTGAAACAAACCGACCAAAACAAACTCAACATAATTAAATAAACAAACCAATAAACAAACAAAAACTGATAAGGTCCAGTATACATACTTAAACAAACCAAACTCAAATGAATAAACACCACAAGTAAAGCAAATATGAATAAAAGCCAAGACAAATATGTCCTGTTCTTTAAAAGTATGAAAAAATAATAACATTTAACAATGACAGAAATATAAATTTGAAATTGAAAATAACCAACTAAACTACTTACAAAAATATAATTTAACAAAATTCAACAATATAAAAATGAAAAATTCTACACTATAATATGAAATAAAATAAACTAATATTACCAAAAACAACAAAACAAATGCAAATATCTCAAAAGTAAATAAACTGTCTGGGCGATGAAACCAATTAAAGAAATAACAAAATAAATAAAGAAATTAACAAAACCAACTATTTAACAGCCACTAAAGTGGTATAAATCTCAAAGCAGCAGCTTAACAGCAAGAATATGCAGCTTCACAAAGACATTCCAGCATGACCACGATAGAAGAGAAGGAGCAGCGGCAGTGTGACGGTTCTAGAGAAATAACTACAATATGATACAAAACAGAGCGCCATATATCACATAAAGTACATTAAGTTAATCAAAATTCAGAGACCTTTATTCAACTCATTCACAATAACTGTGAACAATAACTCATTCAAAATATTTCTGAAACAATTCCCCACCCCACCAGGAAAAGCACCCCCTCTCGGGAATACGCATGCACTGTCTTCTTGGCTTTAACTTTATTTATATATAGGCGCCAAAAATGGAAATACCCAAGATAGTGTTATAAGCTATGCTGACTCGTAAGAGAAATATAACTGATAAATAAATACATTGATAAAGAAACGTCACCTGCACCCCCTCCCAAATGCGTGCCAGGAGCAGCACCCACCCCATAAAAAGTGTCATGCTGAGATATGTATTGTATTCTGGGAATTGTAGTGTGGGTGGGTAGCTGCCTAGGTGCTGCTCGTTAAGTTCTTTCTCTCTCGCTTATTTTTGTTGTTTTAGCACAGGTACTAGTTTTATTTTATTTTCATGACCAAGCAGGCTACAATAAATGTCCAGTACTTCACTTTAAACCAGTTTTTGTGTTTATTTTTATTTCTCTCTCAGGCTGCGGAAGTGTAATCTATCAGAGAAAAGCTGTGCAGATCTAGCCTCAGCTCTCAACTCAATCTCCTCAACTCTGAGAGAACTGGACCTGGGTAATAATAAACTGCAGGATTCAGGAGTGAAGCTGCTCTCTGCTGGACTGAAGAATTCACACTGTAAACTGGAGAAACTGGAGTAAGATCATCAAAATACAACAAAGAGAGCATCTCACCTTCACTGGGCATCTTCCGGTGGTTTAAGCTACTCTGAATGTAGCTCATGACTTCATCACAAATCACCTTTCATCATAACTATCATAGTTTCTGAAACATATATATATATTATACACAGAAACAGTAACAGAGTGATTTATTTATTCGTCTTTAACTCTTTAACATAACCTGTGAGTGGCAGGATTGTCCTGCATATTGATAGTGTCTCCCTGACATGTACATCCCACAAATCAGTATATTGAGCTGCTCATGCTCATTCTTGGGCAACACAGGGAGCAAGTGGTGAACATTCAGTCTTTACACTGTATGGGGGGGTCGTCTTTACAGTTCAAGTGTGTGAATATAACTGTACATTGATCTGTTGTACTTTTCACTCTTTCTCTCTGCAGGCTGTATGAATGCAGTATTACAGGAGAAGGCTGTGCTGCTTTAGCTTCAGCTCTGAAATCAAACCCCTCACACCTGAGAGAGCTGGATCTGAGACTCAATAATCCAGGAGAGTCAGGAAAGAAGTTGCTCTCTGATCTACAGAAGGATCTACACTTTAAACTGGAGACACTATAGTGAGTTACTGAATTACTATCTCTGACAAACACACACACACACACACACAGTGACATGCAGACGCTTTGGCCCAAGGTGCTTTTATCGTCCTTGGCTGATATTGCCCTTCCGAGGGAGGGGAAAAAATAATATAGGCAAATATGATTTCATATTTCAACAAGATTTTCTTTATAATTCGTAATTTTGATTGAAGTTTCGTGAAACAAAGTTTTCAGAGTCAATCATTCAGATTCAGACACCTGGAGAGATCAAAAGGGAGGGGCGCGGGCGTAGGGGGGAACACGCAGCATGCTTCACTAGAAAAAAAAAAGCGCAGCACAGGACCGGGCGGCGCTTCAGACGATTAGCAGAAACCCAAGATGAGTTTGAAGATGCTGTGGGAGTAGAGCGAATGCCCTGAAGGTGAGCTTGAAATGTAGCCTTCACAGTAGGGTTGGGCATGTCTCCTTATAAAATATACACGTAAAAAGGAAAAATAGGACACTTTAAAAAGATCATAAAAATTGATACATAAAAAATAAAGAATTTATATCTTATGAAGAAAAAAATAATTTGATCAAAAAAATAATAAAAAGAGTTAAAATGAAGAAAAAAATAATAATATAAAATAAAAACTAATTTAAAACACAATCAAAGGCTTTCTAATAGTGCGCAGATATCAGTTTCAGTTAGTTTCAGTTTCAAATCATTGAAACAGCTCATCAAAACCTCAACCTTTCCTTTATATTTGACAATATTTGAGTAACTTTACAGATCCCTACTCATCTTCATTTATTTAACTAAAATGAGTTTTTTTGGGTTTTTTTTGGAGGGGGGTGTGGCGGGGCGGTTAGAGCAACTGCCCTTCAAGATTCCTGTGCACATCCCTGCACACACACCTGACGATCACCTACAGAGTTTTAGGGTGAATCCCATTTCTCCCCTTGGCCCTACCCCTTACCCCTACCCCTCTGTTTTGCGCGTGCACGTCAAGGGGTAGGGGTGTCCCGATTCCTGTTAGTATGAAGTGGTAGGAGTAAGGGGTAGGGCTAGTTAGCCCTTCAAACGGAGATTTTCCAGACCCACACTTCGTACCGAGGGGTATGAGAATGACTGGCAAGATGGCGGAACAAGCGACCAAAGAAACCCACAAATATAAGTATTTTCCGTGTTAAAAATTACGATTAGCACTGTATTACCTTAGTTTATTGTGTACCTACCTGGACCTACACACCACCACTAGTAGCCTGGTCATAAATCAGTGCTATTTATTTATGTATTTATTGTTCATTGACAAACGTCATTGTGATATACTGATGACGTACCGGGTGCTTGAAGGGTTGTCCCAATTCCTAGGGGTAGGATTTTACCCCTTCCACTTGTAACTCCGTTCCAAGGGGAAGGATTACACTCGAAAAGAAGGGGTAGGGGTAAGGGGTAGGGCCAAGGGGAGAAATGGGATTCACCCTTAGAGTTGGGTTTAAGTTAACTTGTTAATGTAATATTGTAAACAGTGGACTGGCGGAACTCTAACCAAAATTCACTAATTAATATTAAATTTAATTAAATGAAATAAAAACTGTATGTTTGGTTTATAACTGAGTTCATGGTTGGACAGTGTTGCTAAGCTACCATTGTTAGTAGCTGAGAGTCAGGTGGGTTACATCACAGCATGGCCAAGACCTTCCTGTTTTTTAAAGGGAGGAGGTGTTTGATTGACCTGCAGAACAAACAAGATAAGACCGTTATTTTAGTGACATTTAGGGTGAAAACAGACCTGTGTGAAACAGAGTGTGTTACTGTGATTCACAGTCACTGGAAATATTTTATCAACTTCAATCAAACCTGTTTAACTTTTAAACACAGGATGAACTTCACAGCCTTTTCTCAGTGCAGTGAGAATATATTACTCTCTAAGACTCATTATTGTGACTCTGTGTAGAGAAGCAGCACAATATTAAGCATTTAGCTTAATTAACAAACCATATTTTAATACAGTTTTATCAGACACTTAAGGGTTAATATCTTCATTATATAATTTATAATTAAACATATAACATATTATTAATTTAGTAGTTTTTACCAAAAATAACCCAAAGTCTTCATCTCTACAGTGTAGAGTGTGAAGTGTTTGGTATGTGAGTGTGTGGTTTTATAGGATGAAGCTGTAGTTTGTTTGATGAAGCTGTTCTGAATCACCTTGTGTGTGGAACTGTGCTCAGTGAGTTTCAGTCAGACAGAGAATGAGAGTTTTAGATTTAGAGGATTTTATACAATTTCTGTTGCTTGTGGATGTTTTCACAATCTAATAAGGTGAGTGCTGACTGTAAGTGTGTGTTCATGTCTGATCATTCTGTTCTGTTTTCTGCTTTCCAGCTTCTGAAAACCTGACCTGCTCTTATAGGACAATCTGGGCTCTTCATCAGCTCTTCATTCAGCACTTCTGTGGAGTTTAGAAGCTTCCAAAATGTTCATATGAGCTGAAGTGAGATCCGGCTGTTCAGCAGCTGGAATAGCTGAACTAAACAGTAACAGATCATTATCAGAACAGCTCTAATCTTCTTATCAGAGTGGAAATAGAACCTTGTTGATTTCTATATTGTGGAGTTTAGTAGGAAAGTGGGAGTCTTGTCTGTCAAAAACTGAAATTTTCACAGATGATATTTTGGTTGCAGAAGATTCTTAATTCCTACTGAAAGTCAGTGAGAGGTAGAGCAGCATTTTCAGACTCTTGGGTAAATACCCCGAGCTCTAAATCATTGGCTGTGCTAAAATGTGGTGTGGAATCTGGTTTAGAGAGATCTGAATCTACACATACAGTATAGTACACTTTTATATTCTGTATAGCAGACAGAGCAGTGAGGGTTAACCAGTCGACAGTGATCAGTTCAGCACTGTCTTATACTTTTATCATGTTGTTTAAATCAATTAGAAATGTGTGGAAACCTTCATAAACTGTATAAACTGTATCCACACTCATCCTTTTAACTTTTACAGAGCCTTAAAATATGTTTTATTTATTTTTAAGCACTTCTAACCAGAAACAGGAGCTGGAAATTAGCTTCTGCTAGAATTCCTTTATACATTGCATAACTTGTATTTTGTGTAACAGTGTTTATCTGCTTTTCCCCTGTAATATATGTAAATAAATACATAGAGGATAATCAAATCCAATAATGTCTGTCTTCATTTTCTGAGTCAGAGTTTATTCTGTTGTGTTTAATTATGAAACTTATTAAAGGTTTTATTAAGGTGTGAAGACTGGTATCTGTTTCCCCTCCACAGTATTAACTGTCTGTTAACTCACTGTAGAAAACACTTTCAGCTTCTATGGAATTTAAATTCATTATTTTAATTTTAATTCATTTAAATTTTAAAATTCATTAAAACAAGACCATTAGAAGAGACTATAGTGTGGAAAAATGTGTTTTATACAGTTTATATAAAGAGACAAACACTGAATCCAAAAGCCTTTTATTTCTATGGAACAGAAGATCAGTGTTTTAACAGCAGTGATGTTCAAATCTGAGTTTTAAATCCTGAATGAAGCAGAAGAAAGTGAGCTGAGTAAAGCAGAGGCTGGTGGTCCTCACTGCTCAGTGTCCTGCTCTCTCCTCAGTGTCCTGCTGACAGTAGGCTGTGTGTAACTGCAGCTGCTGTAGCGGTGTGCAGTCTGGTATTATCTGATATAGCAGGGGGATATAATAGGAACTGGGCCCAACTCCCATTCTAAATATACAGATCTATAAATTATAATAACCCAATAATTCACTCTTGTCAACCGTGCAACATCCTCCTATTGAACACATCCTCATCGACTGTCCTGCCTATAACCATATAAGACAATCCTCCTATTAAGAAAAGAACATTAAAGACCTTTTAGGGGAAAAAAAACCCACCAGGGAAGATCTTAAAGTTTTTATCGCATCTTAACCTGAAACACCTACTTTAATACATTTGTAGCACCTTATCGTGCTAGAAACTTTAAACAACTTTGCTCTGTCTGGATATATAAAACCAAGTGTATGCTACAAATAGCCAAATATATGCTGAAGTGGCAATAAAACCCCATCAACCAATCAACCTTCAAGATGTTGAGAAAACTATTTCAGGTGTCAGTACCTCATCAGATCACTGAGAATAAAATACAGAGTGTGCAGATCTGTCCTCAAAACTAAATGTATAAAACATATTCTGGTTGGTTTAAATTTTTTACAATTCTGTGTGTATTCTATATATATATATATATATATATATATATATAGATTAGTATTAATATAGTTATTTTTGTTTATTTATTTAGTTATATGTATTTTTAGGATTATTTTATCAATTCCTAAGTACATCTGTTTGTTATTTGAATTTCAGAATATGTATAATGATATTGATTACAAAACATTTCTACGTTTTTGGGTGTAATAGTGAATAACTACTGCATATTTGCAGTTTGAATGGTTTTTTGTGCTTTGATTGAGTGCGCTGTTTCGGGGGATGAGTCGACAAAAACGTTCGTTTATCTTGTTTGTTAATTTTCACTTTGTGAAGCTCTTTGGGAAACACTTCAGTACTGGCTAGTTCTTTTCTTACATTATGCGTTAGCTGCACAACCATCCTGTGTTTCCTTCAGGAAATGCACTTTTCTATTTTAATAATGGCGTCATCTACAAACTCTAGATCCCACTCTTTTATTAATGATCCAACAAGAATCATATTAAAGTATTAAACTATCTAAACCCAGATCACACCCAGATCACACCTTCCACAACAGACCAGCACATACCAAACTTCATAAAGCCTAAACCCAGACTTTTAAAAGTGTAGAATTAATCAGAGTTTCTCAGATTAATGACTAATGAAAACTTTAAAACCTTAAAACATGTTTGATGGGAAAATGTGCAGCTTCCAAATCAAATTTAGCTCCAAACATTTGACTCTAGACTTCAACAAAAACCCTCTATAGAAAACCAGTTAAAACTACTAAAACTACAGTAGATTTAAACTTTAAATTTTCCTCCAGCAGAGAAAGTCCTCTGACTCTGATATTAACAGATTTAATTCCCTTTTCTCACATCTGTAGAACAAAGCTGCATCCAGACTTATGTGATGATGATGATTTTGTGCACTTGGGGTAAAACACAGCGGTTGGAGATTGTAATGTTCATAAACACAAAGAAGAGAACCCATCAATGATTGTTCAGCATGAGAATGAGAACCACAGTGAAAGTGCTGCACCGAGAGACTCCAGTCAAGAACAGATCTTTTACTGCTGAAATAAAGTCAGTAATTAGAGGCAGGTTGGGGGAAATTTACTGAATCATTTCTACTTTTACTAAAAACACTTCAGAAACACAGAGAGATCTCCTTACAGTTTCTATTTTACAACTGCTAAGAAGCATTTACCAGTACTTTAGATTTTACTTTATCTAAACTCTAAATACAGCACCACACCTCCCTCATACAATTAACCAAACAGTTCATTTCCTGCACAAAAACACAAAAACCTGATTTAACATCAACTAATTCTTTCAAAACACAAGAACGCATGTCGGTTATTTGCTTTAATAACTTTTTATTTTTTTAAATTACTTGAGTATCAAATGTGTTCAACATATTGTCTAAAAGTTGTTAAGTGATATTTATTTTATAGAACTATAGAGTAGAATAAAAACTGCACTATAGGACTCTGTGGTGTGGCCTAAACTTTCCCTTCCATTACTTTAACTTTTATAATTTTTACTGTATTTTTGAAACCAGAACTTTTACACTTTTACTTGAGTAAAAGTTGATACTTGAGTTGATGCTTCAACTTCTACAGAAGTATTTATATTTTAAACTCTAGTATCTATACTTCTACCTACAGAGTAATGAATGTAAATACTTTTGGCACCTTTGTTCCTCTTCCTTATCCTGACCCAACTCTTCCTCTCTCCCTTGTCCTGGTTTAACTCCACCTTTTCATGGACTAACTATTACTTTCCCTCCATCCAGAGATATTTTCTTTCTCTCTCTCTCTCTCTCTCTCTCTCTCTCTCTCTCTCTCTCTCTCTCTCTCTGTCTCTCTCTCTCTCTCTCTCTATGAGCTCCAATAGCTACATTGGCCACAGCCAGTCCAAAACAAAAATCCCCTTTTTTATGTGTTCATGTCACTGACAGCATTATGTCTAATGATAAAATCCAGTTCCAGCTCTGATTGGCTTATCATAGTCTTTTATTTATTATTAATAATGTGTAAATTCAAAATTATGTATTAGTTATAATAGATTTACACATGATATTGTAAAAACAGCAGTTATATTCTGTATTTAAGGTTTGTAACATGAGATATTTAATTTTAGCATGCTGTATTAAAGCAATTGTAAATAAGATAAGAAAAATCCAGAACTGTGTTAGTGGATAATTTAGTTTGTTAATAAAATGTAAGCATGTATAAAACATGCTAATTGAATACATATTGTGTGATCGCTACATGAACTGTATGAACAGTTTAGTCCACAACAGACAGATGTTGAGTTAAGCGTATTTAGAGTTTTGAAAATGTGAATACAGATCAGATAAAAGCATGTTAGTGATTGTAACAAACTGTAAATAGACCAGAGCTCATGTGGAGCAGATGATGAATGATGAGATAAGAGGAAGCTCTCTGCCTCCCTCTGGTGGTGGAAACCAGTCTAGCAGCAGGTCTGGATTCAGGCTGAGTGGTGGCTCTCTGCCTCCCTCCTGTGGGGGGATGCCAGCTCTCCCTCACAGCTACTGTCTGTAATGATCATGTTTGCAGTGTAAAGAGAGACTTTTAGCATTAATGCTGCCTGTTTATTTCATATATTAATAAAGTGCAGTGTTTAGTTTATTTTACTGTTGTTTCTATGTGTTGATTTTCTAGTGCAGTCTATTGGCTGATCAGCTGCTGGAAGCTCATCATTAATCTATTAAATTAATCTAGCTCTTAGTTACTCTTACAAAAGAATTACTATGGTTTTACTAGGATTTTATATAGTAACTATAGTTATTGCATATATAACCATAACATTACTCTGAACTACTGTGCTTCCTTATGATCACTATGTTTAATTAATGATGCTGCCATAGTTTTACTATTGTAGTTTATAGTTATAGACATAGTTATGTGGTATCTGTGATTCTACCATTAAAAATACTGAGACACATAATGCTAATTATGACACTGGCTGTTCAGCTGTTCTATAGTATATTATAGTTATTATACAGTTATTACACAGTTATTAATGATCATCTCTTTAACTACTAGGAGGATTTATGGTGAATATATTATTAACATATTGAAATGAGACAGTGCTGTGATTTTAATATGGTATCATACCATACAGTTGTTATTCCCCAAATAAAATAATTTTAATAATTACAGTGGCTTGCAAAAGTATTCACACCCCTTGAACTTTTTCACATTTTATCACCTTACAACCAGAATTTTAAATGTAATTTATTGAGATTTTAAGTGATAGACCAACACAAAGTATCACATAATTGTGAAGTGTAACGAAAATTATGCATGCTGTGATGTGCAAAAGTATTCAGACCCCTTTACTCTGATATCCCTAAATAAAATCCAGTGCAATCAATTCACAGCCTTCAGAAGTCACTTAATTAATTAATAGAGTGAATCCAGCTGTGTGTAATTTAGTCTCAGTATAAATACAGCTGTTCTGTGAAGGCCTCAGTGGTTTGTTAGAGAACACTAGTGAACAAACAGCATCATGAAGACTAAAGAACTCACCAGACAGGTCAGAGATAAAGTTGTGGAGAGGAAGTTTAAAGCAGGGTTTAAAGGAGCACTGTTCCATCAATGCATCATCCAATAATGAGTGAAAATTTCTACAAACCTACCAAGACATGGCTGTGATTCGATTGAAAGGTAGATTTACTAAGTACTGATAAAGGGGGCTGAATACTTTTGCACGTCACACTTTTTAGATTTTTATTTTATTAAAATTTTGAAATCCATGTATCATTTTCGTTTTACTTCACAATTATGTGCTACTTTGTGTTGGTCCATCACTTAAAATCTCAATGAAACACATTTACGTTTGTTGTTGTAAGGTGGCAAAATGTGAAAAAAGATCAAGTTTGAATACTTTTGCAAGCACAGCTACTATCTAAATATAATATTTTTATACACACTTCACTTCTGAATTTGACACATTAAATCACAGATAATCCACAGATGTGTTTCAGTACATTATACAGGTATATCCTATATAAAGATGGATAAACTGGCCTATTTTAATTTTGACTGGCAGCAGTTCAACCAATGAGAAGCAGGCATGAGCTGGACCAGACTCTGACTCCAACCTGGATGTTTCTACAGTCCAACATGAGCGTTACAATGTTGTAGTGTTTAATATCCCATAACTCATCATGTACAGAGTGAATAATCACTACAGCTCAGTACTGAGGGGGGAGTTGTGGGTCTGAGGACTTTTTTCAGCCCAAAAACACAAAAGATTCTCTAACAGGATAAAATTCCTTAAATCATTTGGGGAGATAGTTCAACATGTTGGAAGGAAGAACAGAACTGCAGTTAGATTAAATGTAGGATAAAACTAAACCATAGTACAGTTTAATGCAGGTCGTATCATAGAGCAGAACTTACACACCTAATCTGAAAGTGGAAGAAATTAGAACTTCAGACTTTCCTAATTGAAGTTAAGGTGAAATAGTTTTTCAATATAGTTTTGTTGGACATTCAATTCAATTCAATTTTGACTCAATGTAAAAAAAATATAGAAAAATAAAGGAAATACTTACTCCTATTACATTACTGAAGTTAAGTTTGTCCTGAAAATAAGTATATGTATCACATTTAAATATTACAAAATCTCAAGCTCAGTATTGTCTGAGAGGCTCCAGACTCCAGAAAGTAAATGAGAGAATCTCCTAAAACAGATAAAATGATGATAAAGTTCAGTAAGATGTTATTTAATCAGAACTGTGATGTATTATTATTTACTGAATACCAGAGTCAGAACATATCCTGCTGTTTGTGCTTCTTACTCTCCTAACACCTCTAACTAACTACCTTCTACTACCAGATCAGGAGAATCTCTCGCTATCTTTAATAAACTCCTGAAGACAGAGCTCTTCAAAGAGCACGTACTCTCCTAACACCTCTAACTAACTACCTTCTACTACCAGATCAGGAGAATCTCTCGCTATCTTTAATAAACTCCTGAAGACAGAGCTCTTCAAAGAGCACGTACTCTCCTAACACCTCTAACTAACTACCTTCTACTACCAGATCAGGAGAATCTCTCACTATCTTTAATAAACTCCTGAAGACAGAGCTCTTCAAAGAGCACTTACTCTCCTAACACCTCTAACAACAACTAACTACTACTAACCTCATTTCCTTCTTCCCCTCCTTCACTTCTCTATCCCTTTATTTCCCTTTGACCTCCTTTTATCCCTATCCAAAGATGTTTTACCTTTAACTTCTATTACTTCTGTACTTGACTATTGTAAGTCGCTTTGGACAAAAGCGTCTGCCAAATGTAATGTAATGTAATGGATAAAAAGCACAGAGGTAAAAACTGAAGCTTTAATACTAGAATTTACTGTCTGTCTAAAAGTGTTTTAGACTCAGAGAGAAGAACTTTACCTTACTTTAAAGAGGAAGTCAATGTGTGAACTTTATAAGTGTGTGTGTGTGTGTGTGTGTGTTTACAGGATTAGGTGTAATCTGAAGGAGGAAGATGAGCTCCAAAATGAGTGTCTCTGGGGAACAGGACACACAGGAAGCTGAGAGGTGAGAGAAAAATGTGATTTTGGTGTAAAATAGGATTTTTCTCATAAACTCGCAACACTGAGCGGCCTAGTGGGACTTGAATGATCCAATCTCACACCTTTTATTTACAACAGGATTATTATTATTATTATTATTATTATTATTATTATTATTATTATTATTATTATTATTATTATTATTATTATTATTATTATCAAAATAACAGGCAGAAAGGCATGGATTATAAGAAAAATAACAGTGATAATGTCCTGAATACCAAACTCTATATTTACAAACATTTTTATAAACGTTGTTTTGAAATATTTAGACTTTGTAAACCTGACCTGTGAAAATATTTAATGAGAAATAATGTAATCTGCATATTTCCAGTTACCTCCAGATTATCAAACAGCTCAAGTAAACAGAGCTAATGTACAGTCAGTAGCATGAACCATAATTTATGATAATCCTCTGAACATGGCATTAATTATAATAATTGTATATTCTGCATGTTTCCAGTTACCCTGACTTCTGTTACCATCACTTCTGTTGAATGTGACGCCATTATATGAAAACGGAGCAAAAAGACTGTCAGTAGCATGAGCTACACGAAATGTTAACTTTTAGTTTTTTTATTCAGACCTCTGATTAAATATGAAATATTTATTTAAATTACATATTTAGTAATTACCAAACCTATTAATATACTGTTTTTATTTTTATTCTAATTTAACTAGAAACAATTGCCCATTCTGCATAGTAGCTCAAGACTATTAAAGCAGTCTTTTAAAAGTGAATCTTCATCAATGAAAATAAATCTAATAGACCATCAATAGCATGAACTGCAAGAAATATTTTTTTTCCTTTTTGTTCATACTGTCTTTCATTCACTGAATAATTCATGCTACAAAATGCAAGAAATATATGATGCCCCAAATACAGATAATTGTAACTTTTTTCATAGCTAAAATTATTATGATAACAGATGGGGGGTGATGATTAAAACATTTTTATTCTCATATATTTGTAATTGCATCTTTTATTATGTGTATACACTGATCAAGCATAACATTATGACCACCTCCTTGTTTCTACACCCATTATGATATTGTGTACTGTTTGATCATTTAAAGTTATTCTCCTTAAATACCAAGTTACCAAGAGTTACCAAGTCACCAAGACTACAGTACAGTAATGTTTATTTTTTAAAAGCTATTAACTATTAAGCTATTATCCTACTATATCTATTTTTAAAGGGTTAGGGAGTTAGGGCGATTGGAAATGGACAATTACTGACAATTACTTGTCATTGATTAGTTTGTAAATATCACATTCAGAGGGTCAAGATACAGGAAAGTTATATTTCTTATAGTTTATTATATTGGCTGTCCATTAGCTCTTTTATTGTACTCTTGTCTGTATGTATCTGAATCAGAATGTCAACCTGATCACTGCAGAACTTCACTAATCTATGCTAGATTTATGCAAAAGTGGCCAAAGAGAAGCTTCTCCTCAGTATAAAGACACATCAGATCCCATCTTGAGGTCTGGAACTCTTATTTCCCAAGATTCCAACATCACATGAACACAGCATCACACCAACATGCTGGAAAGGTTGTAGATGGTGTCTGATACTGGTTGTGTTTTAGACTGAATCAGGACAAGAGATCAGACTCACCTGAACCCAGCTGTGTCTCCATGAAGAGTGAAGAGTCAATGGGTCATCCTATAAACTTCAGAAAGTATAACAGTTCTACTGATCTCAGGTAAGGATGACGTGACTCTGGAGAATGAGATAAAAACCCTTCTAAGTTTTCTTTGATTTCTACATATATACACACACACACATATATATATATATATATATATATATATATATATATATATATATATATATATATATATATATATATACATACACATATAAGTTTGTGATTCATAATGTTTGGTAAAAGCCAAATTTAAAAATACAGTTAAAATTAAGATTGATGAAGTTGAAATAGTAAGGGAATATGAAAACACATTTCTACAAATTCTGGCAAAACAAAAAACAGAAGCAATAACTGATTTAAAAAATAGATGTATATCTGTTAAAGGGGTTCGGTTATGGAATAAATGTGAAAACTATTTAAGAATGTGTAAATTTAAAAGAATGTTTAAAGATAAGATGATACGCGTTTATAAATAGCTAAGGCAGCTGCAAGAAAAATGCCCTGAGCAGAGACGCCCCTTGTACATTGCTTTCATAGACGTGACCAAAGCCTTCAACCTGGTCAGCAGGTCAGGCCTGTTCACTCTCCTGCAGAGAATTGGATGTCCCCCTAAGCTCCCTAAGCACCTCAGTCACTCTGAGGAGGGCATCTACATCCACACCAGAAGCAACAGCAGCCTGTTTAATCTGCCTCCGTGTGAAAACAAAAGTGCGGAAAGTTCTCATTCGTGAGATGTTGTTTGCCAACGATGCCGCCTTAACGGCGCACGCCGAGGCTGACCTTCAAGAGCTCATCCACCGTTTCTCCGATGCTTGCAAAGAGTTCGGTCTTGCGATCAGCACCAGAAAGACCAAAGTTCTAGGTCAAGACGTCAGCTCGGCACCCAGCATCTCCATGGGTGGCTGCACTCTCGACGTGGTGGAGGACTTCATCTACCTTGGCTCCACCATTTCCAGCAGTCTCAACCTGGACACTGAGCTAAACTCCAGAATCGGCAAGGCCTCATCAGCAATGGCCCGCCTGTCAAAGAGAGTGTGGAACAACTCCATGCTTACCATCAAGACAAAGATTAGTGTATACCAAGCCTGTGTGCTGGCCACCCTGCTGTATGCTAGCGAGTGCTGGACTCTGTACTCCCACCAAGAGCGCAGACTCAATACATTTCACCTCTGCTGCCTTAGAAGAATCTAAGGCATCTTCTGGCAGGACCACATTTCCAAGAGGTCCTAGCACGGGCAGGAACCACCAGCATGTTTGCCCTGCTCACAAAGCGACGCTTGCGTTGGCTCGGCCATGTGACCCGCATGCAAGATGGCAGAATACCCAAAGATATGGTGTTTGGCGAGCTTGCCACTGGCTCTAGACCCAGAGGAAGGCCCAAACTCCGCTACAAAGATATGTGCAAGCAGGATCTAAAAGCGGGTGGCATCATATTATCAGGCATTGGTGGTTGATCTTCTGGAACTTTCTTTCTGTAGATATATTCACAATCACCATTTAATAACATATGTTAATGTTATATTTTCTGACAGAGTCCAGAAGGAGACTCCAGAAACCAGCAGGAGAAATATGGACTCCATATTAAAGGTGTGTAGGTGTGACTAATGCCAGAGCACATGTGAACACTGTAAAATGTGATTTGGTGTTTTAAACTTTAAATATGAAGTTATGTGCTATAAAACGGATGTTTAATAATCATTACTTACTCTTTCTAAGTTGAATTGCAGAGGTTTATTTAACATACTCAATAAAATACAGAACAAGTACAACAGTAAATGTGTTTATAGATTTAGTTAGATTGTGTTTGTAATTGTGATTTACATAATGAATAAGTCACACACTAATTTATGATGACCATTTATTAATGATCAGTTCAGAAATCCAGATTATTACAAAGATTTTACTTCAATATAAATGCAGTCAAAGCTCTAGAGCCACAGATATCACATTATGTTTTCATATTAAACTGTTAAATATGATGTTCTGTTACATTCTGAGAAAGCTCTAACTGCTAGAAGGGCTAGAAATAATATAAAATAAATCTTGAGTTTTGCCCTTGATCTCAATCCAACACAACACATCCCATATCCAAAACATTATATTGACATAAACCACAAATTATTTTATAAAACTATTATCTGTTCTGGTCTTACTACCATTTCTTACCATGTGTTTAATCAGGAACTGGAGCACAAAGTCATCTCTCTGGTAAAGAACCAGCTGAAGAGGTTTGAGAAGATCCTGAAGAATCTGGATTACCCAGCATGCTCTGGGAGAGAGGAGGAAGATGAGGAGGATCAGAGTGGTGTCAGAGAGGGAGCGCTGAAGATCACACTGCACGTCCTGAGAAACATGAACCAGACAGACCTCGCTAACAAACTGCAGACCAGTAAGTGATTAGATCATTTACATAATACTTTATATGTGCATGAATTACACTAGTTTCATTTTTTTTGTAAACAGCCTTTAGTGACAGCACATTTTTATTATATATTTAATACTTCACCATATTTAATGATATTGCTTTTTCTATTTCTATTAGAACTGGCTCCGTCCTGTCATCGAAAGCTGAAATCTACTCTAAAGGAGAAATTTCTGAAAATTAATGAAGGAATCTCAGATCCTGGAACCTCAACCCTTCTGAATGAGATCTACACAGATCTGTACATCACAGAGGGAGGGAGTGGAGAGGTCAATAATGAACATGAGGTCAGACAGATTGAAGCAGCATCCAGGAGACCAGCAACACAGGAGACACCCATCAAATGTAACGACCTCTTTAAAGACCAGTCCATCAGAACTGTGCTGACTAAAGGAGTTGCTGGAATTGGAAAAACAGTCTCTGTGCAGAAGTTCATTCTGGACTGGACTGAAGGAAAAGCCAATCAGGATGTTCCCTTCATATTTCCACTTCCTTTTAGAGAGCTAAATCTGATGAAAACTGAAAAACTCAGTCTGGTGGATCTTCTTTATCAGTTTTTTAAAGATACAAAATACTTAAAACCAATAGAATATCATCGTTACAAAGTCATGTTCATCTTTGATGGTCTGGATGAATGTCGACTTCCTCTAGATTTCCAGAACAATAAGAGAGTATCTGATGTAACACAGTCAGCCTCAGTGGATGTGCTGCTGACAAACCTCATCCAGGGGAACCTGCTTCCCTCTGCTCTCCTATGGATAACCACTCGACCAGCAGCAGCCAATCAGATCCCTCCTCACTGTATTGATCAGGTAACAGAGGTACGAGGGTTCAGTGACCCTCAGAAAGAGGAATACTTCAGGAAAAGGATCAGAGATCAGAGCCTTGCTGAAAGAATCATTAAACACATGAAGTCTTCCAGAAGCCTCTACATCATGTGCCACATCCCAGTCTTCTGCTGGATCTCAGCCACTGTTCTAGAGAGGATGTTGGGTGAAGCAGAGGGAGGAGAGATCCCCAAGACTCTGACTCAAATGTTCACACACTTCCTTATCTTTCAGATCAAACACCGCAGCCAGAAGTACCAAAGAAAAAGTGATGTTGATCTTGACCAGACTAGAGAGATTATTCTGGCTCTGGGAAAACTGGCTTTCCAACAGCTGGAGAAAGGAAACCTGATCTTCTATGAGGAAGATCTGAGAGAGTGCAGCATTGATGTCAGAGAAGTGTCCGTGTACTCAGGAGTGTGCACCCAGATCTTCAGACAGGAGTCTGAACTTCACCTGGGGAAGGTTTTCAGCTTTGTGCATCTGAGTGTTCAGGAGTTTCTGGCTGCTTTATATGAGTTTCTGTCCTTCATCTCCAACAACAGAAATGTTCTACCTGGATTTTTTGATTTTTTAAAAAAGGTAACAATGTCTGATTTCCTGAAGAGAGCCGTGGACAAGGCCTTACAGAGTGAGAACGGACACCTGGACCTTTTCCTCGGATTCCTTCTGGGTCTCTCACTGGAGTCCAATCAGACTCTCTTACGAGGTCTTCTGATACAGACAGAGAACATCTCTCACAGTAAAGAGGAAGTAGTGAAGTACATCAAGCAGAAGATCAGGGAGAATCCCTCTCCAGAGAAAACTATCAGTCTGTTCCACTGTCTGAATGAACTGAATGATCATTCTCTAGTGCAGGAAGTCCAGAAATACCTGAACAGAGGAGGTTCCAGTGATCTCAGTGGAGTTACTCTCTCTCCTGATCAGTGGTCAGCTGTGGCGTTTGTGATGCTGAATTCAGAAGAGAAGCTGGATGAGTTTGACCTGAGTAAATTTCAGAGATCAGAAGAATGTTTTCTGAGGCTGCTGCCAGTGGTGAAAGTATCCAGGAAGGTTATGTGAGTATTTTCATTATTCAGTGTTTAATCTGTGATGTTTTATATTTTCTAATATTGATTAGTCTTTAATTTTATTGATTATTTGTTGAAAAACTAAACATAACAATCAGGGGTGCATTTCCCGAAAGTGATCACTATTAGTAAATAACAAATTAACTAGTGCAGAACCTGAGAGAAGAACAAGCCAGTTCTACAAGTATTTCCCAAAGAGCTTTACAAACCAAAACTTAAACAAGTTCAAATAACATCTTTGTTGATTCCACCTCTGAAACACCTCAATCAAAACACAAACATTGATTCAGTTCTGCCAAGTATATATAAATAAAGTGTTGGAATCAATATTATTATACATATTATGAAATTTAAATAATAAAATAACATATTTAGGCATTATATAATATTTGTAAACACACACATGACTATATAGATAAACAAAAAATCCATATTAATGATAAAACCTATTATTAAAAAAATACTTCTAAAACGTGTACACAAAAAATAATTTGGTCCATCAACCAAATCGCTCACTCAATCACTCCAACCTCCAGCCTATAAATACATAGTTTGGGATAGAAATATAACTTCCTTGCTTAGATGAGGAAGAAGGGCCAAAACAGGAAGTAAGAGATAACAACACTTCACTAAAGATGAAATTAACATCTTGTTGGTGTGTTATTGTTGGGCTCATTCTATTAAGTGATCTCAATCAACCTTTATTTTCACTCAGGAAAAACATTGAGGGTGACTCTCATTTACAATGTTGCCGAGAATGTATAACATCAAAGGGATTGAACACATTTAATAATAATTTAGAAATAATAAGAAATAAAATAGTAAAAAAAAAAAAAAAAAAATAAGTAGTAATTTTAAATCAACATTTAATTAAAATATATATGTAAAACAGAAAATTCTAAAATATCAAAAAAAAAAAAAACTTTGACACGTAAAAAGTAAAAAATTATTGACCAGGCTTTATTTCTTGACTGTAGCAGTGAGGAAATATCTCCTGAGCACCAGGGGCTAGATCTGTCTCTTATTCACAGTTTTTTCTATGGAGCAAGTTTATTTGTCACTGAAATGAATGATTTCGTGAAATGTTCTAGTGCAACATCCACATCTGTACTTTCAAAAGTTAAGTGAATTTTGCTCACTGCTAAGTCAGAAAGAAAAGTTTCTTCAATAATTTTTTTTAAATTTCTTCTAACCACCAGCCGAGAGCCCGTTTGTATTTTTGAACTGGTTCTAATGCACCCGATCGGACAATGATCACTAAAGCCACATTCAAAAACTCCAGCGGCAGTGATTATATCTGTTTTTAATCAAACTGACTCAGATAACCTGAGTAAATATAAAAATCACCTTTTAATGATGATTTTATTTATTAAAGGAAAGAAAAATATCCAAACAAATCTAGCCCTGTGTGAAAAAAGTGTTTAATAAATTAACTTTAATTAATCACACTTCACTACCAATTTCCCAAATCACAACCAGGCCTGATTACTGCCAGACCTGTAAAATCAAGAAATCACTAAAATAGAACTTGTCTGACAACATGAAGCAGATAAATGATCTCAAAAACAACACATTATTATACCCCAAATGTTAAGAAATTCAAAGACAGATTAAAAAACTTAGTAATTGATCATCTATCAGTCTGGAAAAGGTTATAAAGTCATTTCTAAAGCTTTGGGACTCCAGTGAACCACAGTAAGAGCTATTATTCACTAATGGAGAAAACATAGAACACTGGTGAACCTTCCCAGGAGTCCAGCTGACCAAACTTATACCAAAAGGGCATGGACTACTCATCCAGGAGGTCCCAAAAGTAACCCAGAACAACATTTAAAGAACTGCAGGTCTCACTCGCCTCAGTTAAGATCAGTGTTAATGATTCAATAATAAGAATAAAGAGACTGGGTAAAAATTGTCTCCATGGGAGAGTTTCTAGGAAAAACCTAAAAAAACAACAACTTATTTCACATTTGCCAACAAACATCTTAACTATTCTTTGGACATGACAAAAGTGGAACTTTTTAAAAGGTGTGTGTCCCATTACATCATAATTTCATCATTATAAGAACATCATACTGAACATAAAACATGGTGGTGGTAGTGTGATGGTCTGGGGCTGCTGAATCCTGAAGGAGAATATCTGGCCATCTGTTCGTGACCTCAAGCTCAGGCGTATTTGGGTTCTGCAGCAGGACAATGAACCAAAGTACACAAACAAAAAGTTCACATCTGAATGGATTAAAAATACTAAATGAAGGTTTTAGAATGACCTATTTAAAGTCTGAAATGCTGTGGATGAGCTTAAACAGGACGTTTATGCTGGAAAATCATCCAATGTGTCTGAATTAAAATAATTCTGTAAAGAAAAGTGGAACCAAATTCCTCCACAGAGATGTAAACGACGCGTTTCCAGTTATCAGTAAAGCTTGAGTGCAGTTGTTGCTGCCAAGAGTAGCACAACCAAGTTATTAGGTTTAGAGGGCAAACACTTTTAACACAGGGCTAGATTGGTTTGGATAGTTTTTTTCCTTTTAATAAATAAAACTACAATTTAATAATAACAGTGCTTTTTATATTTACTCAGGTTATATTTGTTTGATAATAAGAAAAATGTAAGTATGACAAAAAAGCAAAAATCCTAGAAATATGTAGGGGCAAATATTTTTCACACCACTGTACTGTGGCCCGTCGGTCAGGTAGTCTACAATCCAGGAGACAAGGTAGGCGTCTGCTTGCACTGTTGTCAGCTTGTCACCCAGAAGATCAGGTCAAATACTGTTAAATGCAGTGAAGAAATCAAAAACCATGACCCTCACAGTGCTGACTGATCTGTCTAGGTGAGCGTAAACTCTGTTGAGCAGGTAGATGATGACATCCTGAACTCTCAGGCAGGACTGATAGTCCAGAAGTGAGACCAGCAACACATACCAGCGGTGCAGCGGTGGAGCAGAAGAGTGAAAGAAGCACTTTTATGGTGAAAAAACAAACCAAAACTCTCTACTAGCATGATTTGAGAGAGCACAGATTTATTAAGTTACCTTGTCAAAAATATATTTGAAAGATAAACAATAATTAAAAAGAAGCAAAAAACACAAACAGAATCTACTGTAATTTCATTATTCAAGGAAAACATCTATTCAAACTAACCTGGCCCTATGTGAAAAAGAATTTGCCCCTAAATCTAATAACTCAATTGTGTCACCGGCGGCAACAACTGAAATCAAGTGTTTGTGATAACTGTTAATGAGTCTTTCACATCTCTGTGGAGGAATTTTGCTCTTCTTCAACACTCACCTTAACTGAGCCAAGTGAGACCTGCAATTCTTTAGATGTGGTTTTGTGTTGTTTTGGAGTAATTTTGTGGGCCGGTCACTCCTGGGAAGGTTCACCAGTGTTCCATGTTTTCTCCATTAGTGAATAATAGCTCTCACTGTGGTTCTCTGGAGTCCCAAAGCTTTAGAAATGACTTTGTAACCTTTTCCAGACTGATAGATGATCAGTGTCACAGTTAATTCATGGGGGGATTAAATGATGATTAATTATAAAATCAAATCAACTTTATTTGTATAGCACTTTTTACAACTGATGTCACAAAGCAGCTTTACAGAAACATGATCACAGGACAAAGAATCAGGCAAAACACTAAACAAAAAATATGCAGAATACAAAAAAAAAAAAACCCAGAGAGTGTGGAGGGAAAACTCCCTCAGAGCTGCAAGAGGAAGAAACCTTGGGAGGACCAAGACTCAAATTTAAGGTGGGATCATCCTACCACTGGTCAAACAGCTTTTAAATTAATTTTAAAAAGTATTTTATACATTCACATAGGTTTTATATATTCAGGAGTAAAGCAGCACCACTAATGGAAGCAGTTAGAGTTCATGTAAGCTTGGATGTAATCTGTAGTGGAGAGTAAGATGGATGATGAGCAGCTGATCTGTGGTGGGTGATGGAGAAGAGCTGACTTCAGAAACTTCCATCAGTCTGGATGGACAGGGGACATGAGAGCCTGGGGGTCCAACATCCATCGGTATCGGGTCAGACAGGTGGGCAGTCAGTAACTCGGAGGAGCAGAGAGATGGAATTAGTTTTAACTGGATTTATGTAAAACAGAGAATATAAAACATTATCAGAGTGTGGCTAATGACTCCGGCAGATCTAAATAAAACAGCCTAACTAAAGGTAGAGAGCCAGAAGGTAACATAGACATGGAGGCTCCCTGAAACACCAGCATCCACCCACTCCACCGTCCACAAACCTGAGTGACCGTGTGCAGTGGGAGAACAACAGCACCAGCATCTCAGTTTACCCACAATTCCCTCTGTCCATGAACCCCTGGATCTGCAGCCTTATCTAAAGTGAAAAACATTAATTACCAAAAGTTAAACTAAACAAGTAAGTTTTCAGTCTAGACTTAAAGATTGAGACTGCGTTTCAATAAGAGAAAGCTCTTCCTCCTGCAGAGCTCCTCTGAATTTTAGGAACTACTAAGAAACCAGCACCCTGAGATCTAAGTAATCGCGGTGGCTGATAATAGGAGATGAGATCTCGTAAATACTCAGGAGATGAGCCCGTGTAGGGCTTTATATGTTAACAGGAGAATTTTATAGTCTATGCGGAATTTGACTGGAAGCAGTGCAGTGCTGATAGGACTGGACTAATGTGCTCAAATGTTCTAGTTTTATTAAGGACCCTGGCTGCAGCATTTTGAACTAGCTAAAGTTTATTTAATTACTGCAGTAACATACTGACAGTAGTGCATTACAATAATCTAGCCTTGAGGTAATGAAGGCATTTACTCATTTTTCGGTGAAAAAAAAGCTGTTCTAGTAACATTAGATATGTGTTTATCGAATGCTACATCTGAACCTATGATAACACCAAGGTTTTTAGCTACTGAACCAGGTGTGACGGAGAAGTCGGCCAGATTTAACATTAAGTCTGATCATTTATTTCTAGCAGCTTTGAATTTCTGTTTTATCATTATTTAATAGGAGAAAATTGTGAGACATCAATGTTTTCACATCTTTTACACATTTCTCGATTTTCTTTATTCTCACTCACATTTCTTGATCAGAGGTTTAATTACCGCTGTTTTAATGACTTTGGGTACATGCCCCAGGGTAAACGATGAGTTTACTATCATTAACAGAAGTTTAATTATATATGGCTGTACCTGTTTTAGTCATTTTGAGGGAACTGCATCAAGTGTGCTGGTTGTGCTGTTTGATGAGGAGATAATTTTCTCTAGTTCTAGCTGTTGAAGTGGGTTAAAAACTCATCATAACTTCAGTAACTGAGTTTTGTCCTATATCAGCCACACCAGATGACATATTTATCTGTTGAATTTTATCCTGAATGTTTTCAGTTTTCTATCAAAGAAGTCCATAAAAGCGTTGCTGGTGTGAATGGCTGGAATCTGAGATTCAGTACCTGCCTGGTTTTTAATTAATTTGGAAATAACACTAAAGAGGCCAGATACACTGAGTGGGCTTTATTAAGTTCTTTCTATATTTGACAAGACTGCCTTTCCATGCAGAATAGAACACTTTCAGTTTAGTTGATCGATATTATTATAAATTTTGTACTAACTGCTTTAAGGTACGAGTTTGATCACTGTACCATGGTGCAAGCTTTTTTGTCTCTTATTTTTGTGTTTAAGGGGTGCTACACCATCTAAAATAATCATTTTCTAAACAACTGATTAGTTTGTCTAGTTCCAATGAGTCTGCTGGACAGTGTACTAGAGTTGAAAATCAGAAAGGTTAACAGTAAGTGACTAAGAGAAATCAGAATTTGCAAATTTACTAAACAATAATGATAGAGGCAGCTGTGTGTGTGTGTGTGTTTGTTAGGGAGGAATTTATCTGTATTTGTTTTTTATACATAGGCAGATTTTTAATCAAGCAAGAAAAAATTGTTCACTGAGTAATAAGAATAAGAAAAAAAATAAAAGTATATAAAATATACTAATACACCTCCTTCCTAAGGGGTGTGTGTGTTTATATGTCAGTGTTTCTAATGGATTATAATTTCTCTCTCAGGCTGTGGGACTGTAATCTATCAGATAAAAGCTGTGCAGATCTGGCCTCAGTTCTCAGCTCAAACTCCTCAACTCTGAGAGAACTGAACCTGAATAATAATAATCTGCAGGATTCAGGAGTGAAGCGGCTCTCTGCTGGACTGAAGAATCCACACTGTAAACTGGAGACACTGAAGTAAGATCATCAAAATACAACAAACAGAGCATCTCACCTTCACACACACACACACACACACACACACATACACCACTACACACACACACAAACATGATCTCTTATGCAAATTATATTAAGCAGGTGTGCTCTGACTATTAGTCTAGATGGAAACAGGGGTCCACGAGCACATAGTGGATTTTTTTCACCACCTGTTTTTTTCTTAATCTTTAAAGTGTCTATTTTAAGATTCTGACAGGTAACAGGATGAAATAATGTCCCATGACATTTATTTTTAACCCTCTAATGCATCTATGCTAATTCCGAACCAGAAAAAAATAATGAAGAAAATGGCATAGCTCCTTGAATTAACAACCTATACAGATAAATGAGCACACTTTTCCATACAATTCTGGACCAAGGAATTTAACGGAGTGGTTATTTTTTACGTTTTTAACACATTTTGACTTAATTCTGGGAAACAATAAAAAATAGCAGAAAATGTTAATTTGCCTGTACGTTTTCACGTTATACTAAATTCCTGAACACTAAATAAAAACATCCTGAGATTTTTCTTAGTCCTTAAAGTGTCTACTGACAGGTAACAGGACAAAAAATGTCCCGTGGGGCTTATTTTTAACTTTTTACTACATCTATCCTAATGCCAAACCTGAAAAATAATTAATAAATTGGCATATCTCCTTAAGTTAGACAGACAGATGAGCACACTTTTCCATACAATTCTGGGCCAAGGAATTCAATAGAATGGTTATTTTTAAGTTTTTGACACATTTTGACTCAATTCTGGGACAAAGAGATTTAAAAAAATAACAGAAAATGTTAAGGTCGCATGTTTGTTTTCACATTATACTAAGAACCTGTTCACTGGATAAAAACATCTTGATATTTTTCTTAATTTTTGAAGTGTCTATTTTAAGATAATGACAGGTAACAGGACAAAAAATGTCCTTTGCAGCTTATTTTAACCCTTTACTACACCTATCCCAAATCCGAACCTAAAAAAATATAAAGAAATTTGCATAGCTCCTTCAGTAAAAACCTATACAGTCAAATGAGCACACTTTTTCCATACAATTCTGGGCCAAGGAATTCAATAGAATTCTTTTTAAGTTTTTGACACATTTTGACTCAATTCTGGGACAAAAAGATAAAGAATTAGCAGAAAATGTTATGGTTGCCTGTAATTTTGTAATTGCCAGAAGAATTCTACAAAGCCCTAAAACACATTCCTAACAATAAAGCACCAGGACCTGACGGATTCCCTGCTGAGTTTTATAAACACTTTTGGTCATCCCTATCTCAACTGTTTTACAAAATGATATCAGAAATTAAACAAAATGCAAAACTACCAACAAACATGAATACTGCATTCATCTCCCTTCACCTTAAACCAAACAAAGACTCTACCCTACCATCCAGCTACAGACCATTATCATTAATAAATACAGACACAAGAATAATCAGCAAGGCTCTAGATAACAGAATAGAAACAATAATCCATAATTTAATACATCCTGATCAAACTGGATTTCTCAAGGGTCGACATTCATCCACCAATATGTGCAGATTAGTGAACATAATAGATTACACCTCTCACCAGAACATACCAACAGCAGTTGTTACCCTGGATGCAGAGAAAGCCTTTGATAGAGTGAACTGGAAACTCTTATTCACCACACTGCACAAACTCGGGTTTGGAGAATCATTTATTAATTGGATACAGATTTTATACACTGCACCTAAGACCACAGTCAACACCAATGGGGTAATATCTCAACCTTTCACACTACACCGGGGGACTAGACAAGGATGCTGTCAGCCCGCCGACTCCACCCTCTCCTGCCCAACAGCGCTTGGCTTCACCGTAGTTTTAATCACCGGCCCCACCCTGAGCACCTGAACTCTATTACCAGCTCTATAAAGGAGCTCCAGTTAAGAGACTCTCTGCGAAGTCTTAGCATTTCATTTGAACTTTAAGCTCTGAGCATTATATTCGTATTGTTTTTCTGGTAGTCTGACCTCTAGCCTTGTTTATTTACTTCGTCTCAGCCTTTTCCTCGGAATACCCTGTTTGCCTGTGATTTGACCCGTGCCTGTCTTTTGGATTGTTTATTTGAATAAACCCAGTCTGCATCTGCATTCAGTCTCTTTACCTGTTTATGGTGACAGATGCTCACTCTCTCCTTATCTATTCTCTATCTTCATAGAACCGCTAGCACCAGCGATACATCAAAACACAAACATTAAAGGAATCCAAACACCCAACATGCAACATAAAATCAGTCTATATGCAAGTGATATCTTACTATTTCTACAAAAAACAGTTATTTCAATAAAACAAACAATCCAAACAATCGGAAATTATTCCAAAATATCAGAATATTCAATCAATTGATCAATATCTGCAGTTCTCCCAATAAACATAAATAAACCTGATGTTAAACTGAAAACACTACCCATCCCCATGTGCACTAATTCACATATCTGAGTGTGAGGGTCTCCCCCAGCTGTCAGAGTTGATCAATCTCAATTTCAACTCATTAACTAAATCAATAAGTGATGATCTCCGCTGTTGGACAACACTTCCTCTTTCACTTGCTGGCAGAATTGCTACAATTAAAATGACAGTATTACCAAAAATCAATTATTTATTTTCAATGGTTACCATTCAGCCCCACCCTCCTGGTTTCAAACTCTAAATACCACAATAACTGAATATTACTGGAAAAATAAACCACCCAGAATCAAACTCACAACATTACAGAACTCAAAATCGCATGGCGGCCTAGAGGCACCAAACTTCCACCATTATTTTCACAAGATAACAAACTCTGTACTCACATCAACCAGTCATTCACCCATCTGGAACAACCCGGACTTTATCATCGATAAAAAACACTAAACTACCCACCTTGAATCGAAAAGGGGATCACACACCTCAAACACATGTATCACAATACCATCTTAATGTCACTACCACAATTAACCCAGAAATAAGAAGTTATCACCCTCCTATCTCATGCCCTCACCACCCAAATCCACCCAACACCATCACTCTGCCTACTAGGAGACACACCAACCACTAACACAACACCACAAAACAATAGAATAATCTTAATGTCGCGAGTCATCGCCAAGAATATCATCCTCATAAACTGGAAAACAAAAAATAACATTAACATCAATCACTGGAAAAATCTACTAACAGACTATCTCTCTCTAGAACCCACCAAAAACACAGATTCAGACCCAATTTAGACACATCTAATTCAAACATTACAGTAAATCACAATAATCCCACAAAAGATAAACTGTAGCAAAATCATTCGTTAAAATCCCACATAACTTCATTATTCTGTTTTCTGTTTAGCTATATTTTGGTATATATATGTATGTATCTTTCTTTCCTTTTTTTCTCTTTTCTTTTTCTTTTCTTTTTTTTGTTTTTGTTTGTTTGTTTTTTTCTCCCCCTGTACCCCCTTCTGCATCTCACTCCCTCCAACCCTGAACCCCCAACTATATTAAATGTATATATGTATATATAAATTAAACAAATAAATGAATAAAAATTAAAGTATTAATAGTCCTCTGAAGAGGGGGGTGGTGGTGGGTCAAAAAAAAGAAAATCAGACATTGCTTTTGAAGTGTGGTTCAACAGAATCATTTAAACCCTAAACTAATAAAACTACCTCTGACCATGTGCACATAAATATAGATCTCTCACTTAACAATACTAAATAATCTTATTCTAATTTCACCCTCATAAAGAGAAATACACTGAGCAGCATGTTCTCTGTGGGAAAGTGTTCTATTCTGAGCTCTTTATCAGAAGTACATGCATGTCTGTTTATCTGAATTTAAGTTCAGTGTTAGTTTAATCTGCAGTGTGTGAGATTCAGCTAAATTAATGATCATGTCTTGCTTTAATAATTGATGAAATAATAAATGAAAATAATCTGTAACCAATTTATTGATAAAGAAATTAGAGTTAGTTTGTGTGTGTGGAGGATATGTATATGTATTCATGTGCATATTATTGTTTATAGTAAAGGAAGGGAAACATGTTAAACATTTCTTAAATATGTAAAACATCTTCAGCTTCACTCATTTTAATTCAGTAAATAATAGTGTAATATTTTTACAGGAACTGTTCTACACAATATATATATTTACTAGATGTATTTTAATTAAACAAGGATTGTATAACTATTATGGAATAAAGCATAATTATCTCAAATATATACTAATAGGTGTGTGTGTTTATATGTCAGTGTTTCTAATGGATTATCATTTCTCTCTCAGGCTGTGGGAGTGTAATCTATCAGATAAAAGCTGTGCAGATCTGGCCTCAGCTCTCAGCTCAAACTCCTCAACTCTGAGAGAACTGAACCTGAATAATAATAAACTGCAGGATTCAGGAGTGAAGCTGCTCTCTGCTGGACTGAAGAATCCACACTGTAAACTGGAGACACTGAAGTAAGATCATCAAAATACAACAAACAGCATCTCACCTTCACACACACACACACACACACACACTACACACACCACTACACACACACACACACACACACACGCGTGCACACACACTAACACACACCACTACACACACACGCACACACACACACATGCACACACACACGCGTGCACACACACACACACACATACACACACACATACACACACACTAACACTCCCACTCACTCTAACATACACCACTACACACACACACACACACACACACACACACATTAACACTCCCACTCACTCTAACACACATACACACACACACACACATACACACACACTAACACTCCCACTCACTCTAACATACACACACACACACACACATTAACACTCCCACTCACTCTAACACACACCACTACACACACACACACACACACACTAACACTCCCACTCACTCTAACACACACCACTACACACACACACACACACACACAGTAACACACAGTGGCACGCACAGACATTTTGGGGGGCAAGTGCTCAGGGGGGGGAAAAGTGGGTGTGGATGGGGGTGGGGGGGGTGGGGGGGAGGAAGCCTATATGTTTCTGTGCGTGCTGTGCTGAACTGCTGCTGCAGCTCATCTAGTGAGCCTTGCTAGGACGTAGGAGCAGGTTTGATATTGGGGGGGGGACACATCTATAATGTAATATAATATAATATAATGTAATCTGCTTATTTGAATAAGCTCATTTTATAGTCTCTTAAAACAACATTTGTGGAATTACCTTTAATCACAAATAAACCATTCTTTTTGTACTTCTGTTTATTATTAGTTACATCCAAGTAAAGGTCACTTTACAACCTAAACATGTTACTCCACTTTACATTTACTGTTGATAAAAAAAATGTGTGCAATGTCTGAACTATATATAAATATATAAAAAAAAACTGATGAGGTATCACCTAATGTTTAGAAGAATACAACAGTTATTATTATTATTATTATTATTATTATTATTATTATTATTATTATTATTATGTATTGGCATGTCAATTCTGTTGTATATTTGTATATTTACATTTACGGCACCTTTTTTCGACTAAAAGTAATTATGATGGTGGTCTTTTACGTAAAAGAATGTAACCTTATGTTTCATAGAGATTTTTGGCAGATGTTAATATAAACTTTAGATGACCCAAACCCTCCTAGTCTGTTAGTTAAATGAGCTTTTACTAAAGGACCAGATATATTCCATTAGTAAATCTAAAGGGGCTAATGGATTTTAACAGGTAAACTCAATAAATGAGAGTTTATTAGCTGATCATATGGATGGGTTAAGAAACTGCTTTAAAATACCTACATGAAGTACTGTACTAAATTCTGTCTCTCCACTACATCCAGCTTCTAGCTAACTAGTTAAGCTAGCTAAAATAATTTTCCTTCATTATAATTTACAGTAATCCTAGTCTACAAGTCACAATGACTATCACAAGCTCTCAGAGGGTTTGATCTACAGTTTTGAGTCGTTTATTTTTAACCAGCTATCAGAAATAATCTCTACACAGTGTACATGGTAAGCTCCGTTACCTTTTAGAAAAATCGCTGTATATCCAGATCTGTTTTAACGTCGGCTCGCTGCACCCCGCTGCTGAATCTAAAAAAGAAAACTTTACAAATCCTCCGCGCTCTGCAAAACCAGCGTGCTGATTGGCTGTTTCTATTAAGAGGCGGGAATTTCTTCCTGAACAGGCTTCGTGATTGGCCTATGCCTGCGCCACCGCGCGGGGTCACGTGACAGAGGAAGAGAGCGGTGTCGTGTGTGTGAGCTGATTTCAGGGCATTCTGTTTTCACTCGTTTTTAATCGCACAGGTTTTCAAAAGATCATTTCAACACGGCTTCAGTAAAATCTTAATAATAATAATAATAATAATAATAATAATATTTAAACAAAAAAAAAAACGAAGTTTCAAAAGGGCACTTTGGTTAATAAAGGGCAGAGTTGGTGGTGCTTTAGCACAACCTGATGTCTATGTGTGCACGCCTATGCTAACACACACACCACTACACACACACACACACACACACACCACTACACAAGTTCAGTGTTAGTTTAATCTGCAGTGTGTGAGATTCAGCTAAATGAATGATCATGTCTTGCTTTAATAATTGATGAAATAATAACTGAAAATTTTCTGACCAACCAATTTATTGATAAAGAAATTAGAGTTAGTTTCTGTGTGTGGAGGATATGTATATGTATTCATGTGCATATTATTGTTTATAGTAAAGGAAGGGAAACATGTTAAACATTTCTTAAATATGTAAAACATCTTCAGCTTCACTCATTTTAATTCAGTAAATAATAGTATAATATTTTTACAGGAACTGTTCTACACAATATATATATATTTACTAAATGTATTTTAATTAAAAAATGATTGTATAACTATTATGGGATAAAGCATAATTATCCCAAATATATACTAATAGGGGTGTGTGTGTTTATATGTCAGTGTTTCTAATGGATTATCATTTCTCTCTCAGGCTGTGGAGGTGTAATCTATCAGAGAAAAGCTGTGCAGATCTGGCCTCAGTTCTCAGCTCAAACTCCTCAACTCTGAGAGAACTGAACCTGAGTGATAATAAACTGCAGGATTCAGGAGTGAAGCTGCTCTCTGCTGGACTGAAGAATCCACACTGTAAACTGGAGAAACTGTGGTAAGATCATCAAAATACAACAAACAGAGCATCTCATCTTTACACACACACACACACACACAATAGTAAACTATTTAAACTAGCAGCAGATGAATACTTCTGATATTCCAGAATAAAGGGATATCAAAATTGAGGACAGATACTCCTAATTATTTGTACTTATTAATCAAAACATCCTGATTCAATAAAATATTAAGATTTTTTTGTCAGTGTTGCACAACAAGGAACTGTTTTGACTTAAGGGGTACCACAGCACTGAGTCAGTAGGACATTTTTTCGTTAGTTTAGTTACAGTTTCGTTACAGTAAAAGAGATTAAAATCTAGACTTTTACGTAAATATAATCACAGTACTATACTTTAATTCACTAAATAATGTTTCTTTTTTAATTTCTACATTAACTGTTCTACACAATAGTTATATTTACTAGATCTATGTTAAATAAATATGATTGTATATCTGTTATGCAATAAAGCATAATTGTCTCAAATATATACTACTACACTGTAAACTTGAGACACTGAAGTAAGGTCATCAAAATACAATTGATTATATATTTTGATAATTAAAAAAAAAGAAAATTGCCTATTGTTTTCCCCACACAAATCTTCATATTTTTTTTGTGTAAAGTACATGATGATATCAATCTAATTCTGTTTACACAGATGCACTCGTCCATAAGCAGCCACAATTGTACTGAGCTACTTATAAGGGTTTGAGTTTTATTAAAGATTAACCAAAGAGTGCCAAAAACATCTTCAAGTGTGACAAACTATATCCAAATGGCACAAAGTTTCACAATCACGAAAATTTCTCCATACAGCCCCGAACCTCTCTAAATGACCCACAAGTAAAAAGAAAATAATAATAAAATGTAAAACAGAGAGGTTCTCCAGAAGGGGCGGAGAGGCGAACACACACCACTGCACACACACACTCACACTAACACACACCACTGCACACACACACTCACACTAACACACACCACTGCACACACACACTCACACTAACACACACCACTGCACACACACACACACTCACACTAACACACACCACTACACACACACACACACACACACTAACACACACCACTACACACACACACACACACTAACACACACCACTACACACACACACACACACTAACACACACCACTACACACACACACACACACTAACACACACCACTGCACACACACACTCACACTAACACACACCACTACACACACACAAACACTCACACTCACTCTAACACACACCACTACACACACACACTCACACTAACACACACCACTACACACACACACTCACACTAACACACACCACTACACACACACACTCACACTAACACACACCACTACACACACACAAACACTCACACTCACTCTAACACACACCACTACACACACACACTCACACTAACACACACCACTACACACACACACTCACACTAACACACACCACTACACACACACAAACACTCACACTCACTCTAACACACACCACTACACACACACACTCACACTAACACACACCACTGCACACACACACTCACACTAACACACACCACTACACACACACACTAACACACACCACTACACACACACACTCACACTAACACACACCATTACACACACACACACACACACACACACTAACAACACCACTACACACACACACACTCACACTAACACACACCACTACACACACACACTCACACTAACACACACCACTACACACACACACACACACTAACACACACCACTACACACACACACTCACACTAACACACACCACTATACACACACACACACACAAACACTCACACTAACACACACCACTACACACACACACACACACACTCACACTAACACACACCACTACACACACACACACACACTCACACTAACACACACCACTACACACACACACACACACACACTAACACACACCACTACACACACACACACTCACACTAACACACACCACTACACACACACACACACATTCACACTAACAACACCACTGCACACACACACACACACACTCACACTAACAACACCACTACACACACACACCACTGCACACACACAAACACTCACACTCACTCTAACACACACCACTACACACACACACACACACAAACACATCACTACACACACACACACACACACTCCCACTCACTCTAACACACACCACTACACACACACACACACACCACTACACACACACACACACTCACTCTAACACACACCACTACACACACACACACACACAAACACATCACTACACACACACACACACACACACACACTCACTCTAACACACACCACTACACACACACACACACACCACTACACACACACACACACTCACTCTAACACACACCACTACACATCCAGTAGATCCACCCCTGCTTTAAACTATTACGCAGCAATCTGAGTAAAAATCATCCATTAAAAAGCAGCTCAATGTTTCTTATTTCCTTATAGTTACACACCTCTCAGTAAAATAAGCTGCGTATACTCACACCATTCTGGGTAGTGATCAGAACCACTACCCACAGTCTGTACCAGTGTGTGGAGGTGGTGTGTAGAATGATCATCAGTCCTCTGCACAGTGTTCCCCCGAGCCATCGCTGAACCATTGCTTCATCAACTATCTATAGAATATGCTGAAAACCTCCACAATCACACTCACACACAGTATTAGAAATGCAGAAACTGCTCATAGAGAAAAGTCACTCTGAACTTTACATTTTCATCAGACTGACTGTGTGGTGATTTCTCTAAACTAACACACTCATACTGCCTGATAATGTTCAGAAAGAGTGAGTGAGTGTGTGTGTGTGTGGGGGTTTGTTATCACATCTCCTCTGATGTTTAGGATATTTTGACACCAAGTGATGAAGTGTTTCTGTTATTTTGTCCTATTCTTCTTGTCTTAAGGTGTGTAACAGTACAGGTCGTCATTGTGAACATGCACCAGTACCGTCTTTGTGCTGTGGTTAGATAGAAACCTGTTTTATTGTTTTAGTACATTTTTAAATACTCGTTCACGCTGTGAAGGTGAGATAGCCACTAATTTACTGAAACAGAAATGCTATTTTATTTTGTATTCTGTTCATAAATGATGTAAAGTAAGAGCGTAGGAGCGGGTTTGATATTGGGGGGGGCACATTTGCTAATATGAACCAAAGCCCAGCCTATAGTGTCCTAGAACAACATCTTTTAATCACAAATAATCCCTTTTTTGTATTCTGTTTATTATTAGTTACATCCAAGTAAAGGTGACTTTACAACCTAAACACATTACATTACTGTTGTTAGAAAAAAATATGTGGGAAATTCAGGACATGTGGTCTTACTGTGGTGTTACTGTAAACTACAAATGAACAGAAGTCAGGTTAGATCAATGTTTCTTAACCCTGTTCCTGCATATTCTACTGCATATTCCCACTGTTCTCCATATTCTAGAGCTTTCTCTACTTTAAAGGTACTTTAATAAAGTAAGTGGTGGTATGATGTGTTTAATACACTGCTGGATATACATAATGATGGATTTAGGCTTCATTAGAGGCTAAGGGATTTTAACAGGTAAACTCAATAAAGGATTGTTTATTAGCTGATCAGTTGAATCTGGTGGAAAATACACAATTTTAGGTTAGAGATCAGGGTTAAGAAACTGCTTTAAACTACCAACATAAAGTACTGTATTAAATTCTGGCTATCCTCTACATCCAGCTTCTAGATATCTAGTTATTTAAATGAATTGTCATTCATTATAGCTCACAGTAAGTCCTGAGATCTTAAATTAATAAACACAGTTTGAAAATGAAATAGTGATTAGCTGATCAGGTACATCAGGGCAAGTTGAACATTACATATATAGTTTATTTTTTCTTAAACTTTAACTCCCTATCTATCTAATTCCAAAGTTAAGCTAACTGACTAACACAGCTGCAGTTTATTAATCACACAGTGGGTTTGATCTGTGTGTTTTGATTCAGAGACGTGTCATTTTAACCAGCTATCAGAAACAGTGTCACCACAGTTTACATGGTTAGCTCCTTTACCTTTCTTTTAGAAAAATCTCTGTATATCCAGATCTGTTTTAACATCAGCTGATTCTGTACCCCGCTTCTAAATCTCACAGCGAGGGGGCGGGGCTTCCCTCCCACCAGCACACTGACTCTCCTCCGAGCCGCAAAACTAGCAAGCTGATTGGCTGTTTCTACTGAGGGGCAGAACCTAATTCCTTACTCGGCTCCGTGATTGGCACTAAGAGATTTCCCATTCACACAGCGGTTACTGACTCCTTATTAATAGTACAGCTGAGCTGAGTGAAACAATATGATATTTTGGGGGGGACAAATCCACCTGTTTCTAATACACCCATACATATTTTTTGTTTACGGGCTAACGAGCTTCACACGTGCTTTACTCACCCAAATAAATGTAAAGCTTAATCCAGGGCTCCTCAGGGCAACAAAGTATTTGGAGCAGCTGCATATCAACATGAATCGCGCATTTAAAGTGGTGCTCTGAGCTGAGTGGATGGCTTGGAAAAAGCGTGAGATATCATTTAATTAAATGTATTTTAATCATAATATAAATAACAGGTGTGCCGAATTTTGACTCCCCGGCAGAATCCGACTCCCGAATCCGAGTGCACGTGTGAGGTTACTCTCAAGCTGTCCGTTATTTTTTGTGTGTAAATAACGCTTTATATATATATATATATATATATTTCACTCAGAACACAGCAATATATAAAGCCAAACAAAGACTCTTGTTAGACAGTGCTAGTTTAGTTGCATATAACGAAAGAAAGACCGGTATTGTAGAACTAAATAACTCGTAAGACTTAACGTGTTTAGCCATAATGATCATTATTAGGAGAATATGTTAAACACAGCTTAATCGTAAAATCTGTGACGATAACCGAGCACCTTTCAGGATGGAGAGCACAGCACAATCTCAAATAAAAATTTGCCTGGAGACGAAAGTGACACTGAAGGTACGCCAGAGCACTGTAAAAAAAATAGCGGACTTCGAGAATAAAATGATAATTTTAAATAGGAAAAGAAGGCTAACTGGGTGGCCAGTTTAAGAAGCCCTGTTAAGATAATCTGTTACAGGGCTGCTGGGATTATTATCAGTTATTTACATTTATATCTTGCTCTAGTGTTACAGTTATTATACAGTGTCCAGATTTTGCCGTGGAGGCGTAGCTACGCACAGCCTAGCCTTCGGTGCCAGCGCAGCGAGACTCGTCCAGCCGGAAGAGCTCATGGTGCTCAGCAGTAATATTTTCTTTATAACTGGTTTTAAAGAAATTACTTTCAACAACACCCGTTTTACTCTCCTATTAATTTATATTAGGCTTACAAATTAATTCTATAAAAAGGATAATAGTTTTTTAATTTAATATGGTGATATAATTTGTCATCTTACAATTACATTTGGTCACATCTAAAACACATTTAAAATATTGGAATAAATATTTTATCAAAAGATTTATCAAAATTGCAATATAAATTCCCGACTCAAATAAACATCTTAAAACATTGTATTATTTTTTTATTTTAGGCCAGCAATTATAATTTAATATAGTGTTACAGTGTCAGGTCTGATGCTGATAGCGCTTCTGTCTCTCCCACACTCAGTGCTCCCTGCGATCTCCAGTCTCCGAACTACACTACCCAGAACGCACCACACGCTGACATCACACATTCACCTGATCTCGGTACACCTCCCGGAAGTCCGGAATACTAATTTCTCACAGTATAAATAGCCCTTTCACACGCATACCTGTGCTGAGTATTGTTTGGTCTTCCACTGTACAACGCGTTTCTATTTCTTGCATGTTTTCCTTTTGTGTATGACCCCTGGATTGTTTATTCTCGACTCTGATTTTTGCCTACGCTCTGACATTGGATCTTCTGTGTATTACCTGGACTGTTTATACCATTGCTGATTTTTGCCTGCTCTTCTCTATTGCCTTGCCGTGTATGACCTCAGGACTGTCCCTCGTTATTCGGTACGTGTTATCTCTCTGGCTGCTGTTCGCCCCTGTTGAATCTATTCTGTATACTGACTACCCGTTGTTTCTGTGCTGTAAAATAAATCACAGTGTTCTGCATCTGCACGTGTCTGAGTACTGTCTAGCCTTGACATACAGATTTAAAGAATGTCTCATGTAAGCCATTTATAAAACTGTCCCAACTTCCGTTATATATATTTGTTATATTATTTTTCTTTCCTCATTTAGGTTGACACGCATATAATGTTATACAGTATATTTGATAACACAGAGACAGTCCTCCTGCATCAGTAAAAGGTTTATTCCCTTTATTCATGACTGGAACTGATTGTATAAACGTTTCTTTTGATCGCAATAACAAAAGTAAAGAAACTGAAGACCTCCGCGGACCACGGCGCGCTCTCACGACGCAGCATCGCGCAGCGGGGGTCCCGAAGCCGAAGCGCAGTATAGGCGATGCTGCGGGTAGAGATGCTTCACAAAATCTAAACACTGTAAAATTTAACTATAACAATAAAGTATTAATAAGCTTTAGGTTATAAATGTAGATCATTTATTATGAGGAAGTGCTTGCCTCGTTATTCCACGCGCGAGCATCCGTGCGCACGCGTATCCGTCTCAATTTGTTTTATTCAAACGGTTGTTTTTTTCCCAGCATTTTGTTTTTATTCAGTAACGGGGAATTTTCTAATGTAGCGAAGTAAATTACTTGTGTCAAAATGTACTTGAGTAAAGGTAAAATGAACTATTTTAAAAACTACTTATAAAATTACAAATTACTCATAAAATCTACTCAATTACAGTAACTGAGTCAATGTAATTTGTTACTTTCCACCTCTGGTTACAGCACTGTGTATTCCTCACACTATTGTTTAATAATCCCACCTGGAACAAAAAAAAAATCTCAGATATATATTTGCCCTAGTGCTGGACAATATGGGCAAAACTTATATCACAGTATATTCCTTAATTTTGGTCGATACGATATAATTTCGATATTGATATAAATACTTTGAAGGCCTCAGAAAAACTGCTAGGAATAAATGGAATGCAATTGAAATTTGTACCTGCTACTGTCTGAAAATTTAATTTAAGTTTTTGAAGCCTCCTCTCACAAAAACTATAGAATACTATATAACACTTAATATAATAAAAAATGTCAAAATAAATCAATGCTCACTTTTATTTGCATATAGCAAAATAAAAACATGGCATCCCTGTCAAACATAAACCTATAACCTATATACATATTACCAATATAAATAACTTTAAATTATAACAGAGGCTTCTTATTCTTTTGTAAACAAATTTAACAGATCAAAACAAAAGTGCTTCAACCAGGATAAAGAATGCAAAAAGCCTTCATACACATAAAAGGAACATGATATCCCCCTAAAATAATCAAACCTATAGGCTTTATCATCTATAAATAACTCAGTTACAACATAAACTACAAAATCGCTTCAGCCAGAATAAGGAAAATATTGTATGTAGTGGAACCGCTCGGTTAGGGTCGGTTTGGCTTCATCGCGGGACATTTTAGATGCAGAGTAGAGTGGAGCGGATCCGAGCCTAGCCTAGCCTAGCCTATCTGGCTACGTGCCTGTGTGATTAGTCATCACGCACTGAGGTAGCTCGGCTACTGAGGCTGATTGTGTTCAGCTCTGCAGTGAAACGCCTGTCCGTGACAGATTCTGTAAATAATACATATTGACATGACACAAAAATGATATCACCTTTATTGAAACATTTCTTATTGCGATAAATACCGAATATCAAATTATTGTCCAAGCCATTTGCCCACTCTCAAAAAGACTGTGTGTGTGTGTGTGTGCGCGTGTGCGTGTGTGTGTGTTATTGTTAGTGAGTGTAAGAGTAAGTTTTAAATGTAAAGATCTGGCCTCAGCTCTCAGCTCAAACTGTATGGAGTCAAATTGGGGTCTTTAATGCTGACGAGAAAATAAAACTATCACAAAAAGAAAATATATAATATCACATTCTGGTATGAAAAATGTCTTTTTTATTATTTTATTATTTTTGTTATTATTCTATTTTTCTGATGTGTGTACTTGTGTGTATCTGTATATAAGTTCCTGGAAGAGTCTAATTCCCTCAGGGAGAGTAATAAATTATTTTTTTTTTGTTATGTTCTGCAGTTACATTATTATCTTAATTTATCTACATCATATTGAAGTCTAAAATAAACTTGAAGGTTTTTCTGTGTTTTTCCTTTTTATTCAGAGCGTTTGCACAGTGTTGTGTTTTAATGGGGCTTTTCACTGTTCAAATCCACCATCTACAGGCGGCCGCATGTAACTGCAGCAAGCATGCTGTGAAAAAGAAGCCAAATTCAGTCTTGTGCTCAATTTAACAACTGAAAACAACAATGTGTGTGTAAAATTAATTATTAGCATTAACTTATGAACTGTAAGCTGTGGTAAGTTGTAGTTCAGCCTGGTTAGCTCGGTCAGGACGGCCGGATGAACTGGCCGACCTCCAGCATTACGTATAGTGGCAGAGGCTCCAGCTGATGACGTTAATCCTCCATAACCCCCTTTTCCAGTTTGGCTACTCCCCTCTCCTCTTCCCATGACCTCACATCAAAAAGGGGTCAAAATAGACTCGCAAACAAAACGGAGGAACGCAAAGGAGGGAAAGTATTGCAAAAAGAAAAATGGAATGCCAAGTGTTGTTGCAAAAATTTATCCTAAAAAATATTAATAGTGGAAAAGGGTAATTTATGTTCTCTTCTTTGTTTGCACTATCAGATTATTTTTGCAACTTGTGGACATTTTTTTTTGTTTTTGTTTTATTTTCTCGTCAGCATTAAACACCCAAATTTAACTTCTCAACTCTGAGAGAAATGAACCTGAGTAATAATGAACTGCAGAATTCAGGAGTGAAGCTGAAGAATTTTCTTCCACACAAAACAGAGTGATTTATTTCATGTTTAACTCAGAGATTTTACAGATCCTGTGAGTCTCAGGATTCTCCTGCATATTAATAGTGCCTCCCTGACAGCCACAAATCATGTACAGTATCCCACAAATCAGTATATCGATCTGCTCATGCTCATTTTTGAGCAACAGAGCGAGAGAGTGATGAACATTCAGGTCTCTTCTTGTGTTCAGTAGAACTATCAGTGTTCTCTGTGGGTGGAATTTACACTGCTCTCTTTGGCAGTGTTTAATGTAGTTCTACAGGTCAATAGCAGAGGGTTGGAATGCAGGGTATATAAAATCCAATACTAATGCCTGTCTTACCCTGTGTTTGTCTATATGATGTTAATGACTGCAAGACATGTTAATATATGTTTACAGGTCTGATTCTTTCACAGGTATAGTTAAGCTTATTTATACTTGCTCCTACAACATTGTTAGGAGCTAGTGGGGGTTGGGTGTATGGGGGGGTCTTTACACTCCTAGTCTGTGAATATAACTGTACACTCATCTGTTGTACTTTTCACTCCTTCTCTCTGCAGGCTGATAAACTGCAGTATTACAGAAGAAGGCTGTGCTGCTTTAGCTTCAGCTCTGAAATCAAACCCCTCACACCTGAGAGAGCTGAATCTGAGTGTCAATAATCCAGGAGAGTCAGGAAAGAAGCTGCTCTCTGATCTACAGAAGGATCCTCACTTTAAACTGGAGAAACTATAGTGAGTTACTGAATTACTGTCCCTGAAACACACACACACACACACACACACTCAGTTGATGTTCACCTACAGTGTTTTAGAGTTGGGTTAAGGTTAACTTGTTAAGGTAATATTGTATACAGTGGACTGGTAGAATTCTACCCAAAATGCACCAATTAATTTGATTTGATGAAATAAAAACAGCATGTTTGGGTTATAACTGAGTTCATGGTTGGGCAGTGTTGCTAAGCTACCATTGTTTGTAGCTGAGAGTCAGGTGGGTTACATCACAGCATGACCAAGAACTTCCTGTTTTTAAAGGAAGGAGGTGTTTGATTGACCTGCAGAACAAACCAGATCAGAGCGTAATTTTAGTGACGTTTAGGGTGAAATCAGACCTGTGTGAAACAGAGTGTGTTACTGTGGTTCACAGTCACTGGAAATAGTGTATCAACTTCAATCAAACCTGTTTAACTTTTAAACACAGGATGAACTTCACAGCCTTTTCTCAGTGCAGTGAGAATATATTACTCTCTAAGACTCATTATTGCGACTCTGTGTAGAGAAGCAGCACATTATTAAACTTTTATCTTAATTAACAAACCATATAAATGTAATATAGTTTTATCAGACACTTTATTAACCATATAGAAAAGGGGGTAATGTATTCAGTATATAATTTATAATTAAACATATAATACATTGTTAATTTAGTAATTTTGATAAAAAATAACCCAAAGTCTCCATCTCTACAGTGTAGAGTGTGAAGTGTTTGGTATGTGAGTGTGTGGTTTTATAGGATTAAGCTGTAGTTTGTTTGATGAAGCTGTTCTGAATCACCTTGTGTGTGGAACTGTGCTCAGTGAGTTTCAGTCAGACAGAGAATGGGAGTTTTAGATTTAGAGGATTTTATACAATTTCTGTTGCTTGTGGATGTTTTCACAATCTAATAAGGTGAGTGCTGACTGTAAGTGTGTGTTCATGTCTGATCATTCTGTCCTGTTTTCTGCTTTCCAGCTTCTGAAAACCTGACCTGCTCTTATTGGACAATCTGGGCTCTTCATCAGCTCTTCATTCAGCACTTCTGTGGAGTTTAGAAGCTTCCAAAATGTTCATATGAGCTGAAGTGAGATCCGGCTGTTCAGCAGCTGGAATAGCTGAACTAAACAGTAACAGATCATTATCAGAACAGCTCTAATCTTCTTATCAGAGTGTTGATTTCTATATTGTGGAGTTTAGTAGGAAAGTGGGAGACTTGTCTGTTAAAAACTGAAATTTTCACACATGATATTTTGGTTCTAGAAGATTTTTAATTCCTATTGAAAGTCAGTGAGAGGTAGAGCAGCATTTTCAGACTCTTGGGTAAATACCCCGAGCTCTAAATCATTGGCTGTGCTAAAATGTGGTGTGGAATCTGATTTAGAGAGATCTGAATCTACACATACAGTATAGTACACTTTTATATTCTGTATTGCAGGCAGAGCAGTGAGGGTTAACCAGTCGACAGTGATCAGTTCAGCACTGTCTTATACTTTTATCATGTTGTTTAAATCAATTAGAAATGTGTGGAAACCTTCATAAACTGTATAAACTGTATCCACACTCATTCTTTTAACTTTTACAGAACCTTAAAATATGTTTTATTAATTTTTAAGCACTTCTAACCAGAAACAGGAGCTGGAAATTAGCTTCTGCTAGAATTCCTTTATACATTACATAACTTGTATTTTGTGTAACAGTGTTTATCTGCATTTTCCCTGTAATATATGTAAATAAATACATAGAGGATAATCAAATCCAATAATGTCTGTCTTCATTTTCTGAGTCAGAGTTTATTCTGTTGTGTTTAATTATGAAACTTATTAAAGGTTTTATTAAGGTGTGAAGACTGGTATCTGTTTCCCCTCCACAGTGTTAACTGTCTGTTAACTCACTGTAGAAAACACTTTCAGCTTCTATGGAATTTAAATTCATTATTTTAATTTTAATTCATTTAAATTTTAAAATTCATTAAAACAAGACCATTAGAAGAGACTATAGTGTGGAAAAATGTGTTTTATACAGTTTATATAAAGAGACAAACACTGAATCCAAAAGCCTTTTATTTCTATGGGACAGAAGATCAGTGTTTTAACAGCAGTGATGTTCAAATCTGTGTTTTAAATCCTGAATGAAGAAGAAGAAAGTGAGCTGAGTAAAGCAGAGGCTGGTGGTCCTCACTGCTCAGTGTCCTGCTCTCTCCTCAGTGTCCTGCTGACAGTAGGCTGTGTGTAACTGCAGCTGCTGTAGCGGTGTGCAGTCTGGTATTATCTGATATAGCAGGGGGATATAATAGGAACTGGGCCCAACTCCCATTCTAAATATACAGATCTATAAATTATAATAACCCAATAATTCACTCTTGTCAACCGTGCAACATCCTCCTATTGAACACATCCTCATCGTCTGTCCTGCCTATAACCATATAAGACAATCCTCCTATTAAGAAAAAAACATTAAAGACCTTTTAGGGGAAAAAAACCCACCAGGGAAGATCTTAAAGTTTTTATCGCATCTTAACCTGAAACACCTACTTTAATACATTTGTAGCTAAATATATTTCCCTTATCGTGCTAGAAACTTTAAACAACTTTGCTCTGTCTGGATATATAAAACCAAGTGTATGCTACAAATAGCCAAATATATGCTGAAGTGGCAATAAAACCCCATCAACCAATCAACCATCAAGATGTTGAGAAAACTATTTCAGGTGTCAGTACCTCATCAAATCACTGAGAATTTCAGAATATGTATAATGATATTGATTACAAAACATTTCTACGTTTTTGGGTGTAATAGTGAATAACTACTGCATATTTGCAGTGTTGAATGTTTTTTTTGTGATTTGATTGAGTGCGCTGTTTCGGGAGAGGAGTCGACAAAAACGTTCTTTTATCTTGTTTGTTAATTTTCACTTTGTGAAGCTCTTTGGGAAACACTTCAGTACTGGCTAGTTCTTTTCTTACATTATGCGTTAGCTGCAGAACGATCCTGTGTTTCCTTCAGGAAATGCACTTTTCTAGTTTAATAATGGCGTCATCTACAAACTCTAGATCCCACTCTTTTATTAATGATCCAACAAGAATCATATTAAAGTATTAAACTATCTAAACCCAGATCACACCCAGATCACACCTTCCACAACAGACCAGCATATACCAAACTTCATAAAGCCTAAACCCAGACTTTTAAAAGTGTAGAATTAATCAGAGTTTCTCAGATTAATGACTAATGAAACTTTAAAACCATAAAACATGTTTGATGGGAAAATGTGCAGCTTCCAAATCAAATTTAGCTCCAAACATTTGACTCTAGACTTCAACAAAAACCCTCAATAGAAAACCAGTTAAAACTACTAAAACTACAGTAGATTTAAACTTTAAATTTCCCTCCAGCAGAGAAAGTCCTCTGACTCTGATATTAACAGATTTAATTCCCTTTTCTCACATCTGTAGAACAAAGCTGCATTCAGACTTATGTGATGATGATGATTTTGTGCACTTGGGGTAAAACACAGCGGTTGGAGATTGTAATGTTCATAAACACAAAGAAGAGAATCCATCAATGATTGTTCAGCATGAGAATGAGAACCACAGTGAAAGTGCTGCACCGAGAGACTCCAGTCAAGAACAGATCTTTTACTGCTGAAATAAAGTCAGTAATTAGAGGCAGGTTGGGGGAAATTTACTGAATCATTTCTACTTTTACTAACAACACTTCAGAAACACAGAGAGATCTCCTTACAGTTTCTATTTTACAACTGCTAAGAAGCATTTACCAGTACTTTAGATTTTACTTTATCTAAACTCTAAATACAGCACCACACCTCCCTCATACAATTAACCAAACAGGGGTGGGTTTCCCGAAAACGATCAATCTTAGTGAATAACGAACTAACTAACGAATGACGTGAGTAAAGAACGAGACAGTTCTGCGAGTGTTTCCCAAAGAGCTTCGCAACGTGAAAATTAACGAACGAGGTTAAAGAACGTCTTTGTTATATATATTAAACCAACATGAGTATGCTCATCCAATCACCATCTCAGTTGGGTTTAGGTCAGGGGATTGTTAAGCCCACCTTTTTGTTTACTAGATAATTCCATATGCGTCAATTAATAGTTTTCATGGTTTTAATATTAATCCACAATGTAAAAAAAAAATAAAATAAAAACATTGAATGAGACGTGTCCAACTTTTGACTGGTATTTATATATTTGTGAGCTGACACACCCCAGAGTTTGCCCAGATGAACGGCCACAGTGTTGGTTAGAATCACCTGATTAAGGAATAATATTAAATATTACCTGCACATTCACCGATAACCTTTACAATACGTGTAGGTGTGATTAAAGACACCGCAGACGTCCCCTGAACCGGACCTACAGTACCAGGGATTTTCCCAATAGCATGGAAATATATAGTGTTGTGCTGTAATTCCCGGTCTGGTGGGAATTGTGTATAGTTGCGTGTATTCCACAGTAACAGCCTGATTACAGAATCCACGGACTTGCTGACTTTGCAGCTTTGCTTAGACCGTGAGCATCATACAGGAATCTGGATTTTAATAATGTATTCGTGGGTTTGCCCAGTTAGACTACAAGCCACAGACAAAGTTGGCATTATAATATAATATAATATAATATAATATAACTCATTCACTCACTTACTCATTGTCAACCGCTTTATCCTTTAAGGGTCGCGGGGGGGCTGGAGTCTACCAGCCGGCATCGGGCGGAAGGCAGTAGGCTATACTCCCTGGACAGGCCGCCAATCCATCGCAGGGCAGACAGACACAGACAGACACACAGACACATCCACTCACACACTCACACCTAAGGGGCAGTTTTTAATTTTTATCCGACATCCAATTAGGTCTTTGGACTGTGGGAGGAAACCGGAGCACCCGCAGACACGGGGAATAATATAATATAAAATAATATAATATAATATAATATAATTGATTATAATTAATAGTAATATAATATAATATAATATAATATAATTGATTATAATTAATAGTAATATAATATAATTGCTTCAACCACGGAAATTAACATTTTTCTCCCTCAAAATTGGCGGTCCCTGGTGTTTAAGGTGCTGAACTGCAAGTCGAGATCCCCTAAAGAAGCTCTCTAAAAATAACGATTGGGTGAGAGCACTCGTTAATCTGCGAGCGAGTTTACGTAGTACTTTAGTTACGCACCGGTTTGGGAAACACTCTTTAATTAACAATCAATCTTAAGTACGAGTTAACGAAGTTAACGCATTACGAAGCTTTCGGGAAACCCACCCCAGTTCATTTTCTGCACAAAAGCACATTTTGTCATCACAAAAACACAAACACCTGATTAACATCAACTAATTCTTTCAAAACACAAGAACGCATGTTCTCTGTTCCAGAGCTACGTATAGTCAGTCACAGTGCAACCACTGTTAAAATAGTAAAAGCTACTGACATTACTGAAACAGCATCATGATTGTTGTTTTTAATAACTTTTTTATAAAGAAATTACTTGAGTATCAAATGTGAGCAACATATTGTCTAAAAGTTGTTAAGTGGTATATATTTTATAGAACTATAGAGTAGAATAAAAAGTGCACTATAGGACTCTGTGGTGTGGTCTAAACTTTCCCTTCCATTACTTTTACTTTTATAATTTTTACTGTATTTTTGAAACCAGATCTTTTACACTTTTACTTGAGTAAAAGTTGATACTTGAGTTGAGCTTCAACTTCTACAGAAGTATTTATATTTTAAACTCTAGTATCTATACTTCTACCTACAGAGTAATGAATGTAAATACTTTCGGCAGCTTTGATCCTCTTCCTTATCCTGACCCAACTCTTCCTCTCTCCCTTGTCCTGGTTTAACTACACCTTTTCCTGGAGTAACTATTACTTTCCCTCCATCCAGAGATATTTTCTCTCTCTCTCTCTCTCTCTCTCTCTCTCTCTCTCTCTCTCTCTCTCTATGAGCTCCAATAGCTACACTAGCCACACTCAGTCCAAAACAAAAATACCCTTTTTTATGTGTTCATGTCACTGACAGCATTATGTCTAATGATAAAATCCAGTTCCAGCTCTGATTGGCTTATCATAGTCTTTTATTCATTTATTATTAATAATGTGTGAATTCAAAATTATGTATTAGTTATAATAGATTTACACATGCTATTGTTGTAAAAACAGCAGTTATATACTGTATTTAAGGTTTGTAACATGAGATATTTAATTTTAGCATGCTGTATTAAAGCAATTGTACATAAGATAAGAAAAATCCAGAACTGTGTTAGTGGATAATTTAGTTTGTTAATAAAATGTAAGCATGTATAAAACATGCTAATTGAATACATATTGTGTGATCGCTACATGAACTGTATGAACAGTTTAGTCCACAACAGACAGATGTTGAGTTAAGCGTATTTAGAGTTTTGAAAATGTGAATACAGATCAGATAAAAGCATGTTAGTGATTGTAAAAAACTGTAAATAGACCAGAGCTCATGTGGAGCAGATGATGAATGATGAGATAAGAGGAAGCTCTCTGCCTCCCTCTGGTGGTGGAAACCAGTCTAGCAGCAGGTCTGGATTCAGGCTGAGTGGTGGCTCTCTGCCTCCCTCCTGTGGGGGGATGCCAGCTCTCCCTCACAGCTACTGTCTGTAATGATCATGTTTGCAGTGTAAAGAGAGACTTTTAGCATTAATGCTGCCTGTTTATTTCATATATTAATAAAGTGCAGTGTTTAGTTTATTTTACTGTTGTTTCTATGTGTTGATTTTCTAGTGCAGTCTATTGGCTGATCAGCTGCTGGAAGCTCATCATTAATCTATTAAATTAATCTAGCTCTTAGTTACTCTTACAAAAGAATTACTATGGTTTTACTATGATTTTATATAGTAACTATAGTTATTGCATATATAACCATAACATTACTCTGAACTACTGTGCTTCCTTATGATCACTATGTTTAATTAATGATGCTGCCATAGTTTTACTATTGTAGTTTATAGTTATAGATATAGTTATGTGGTATCTGTGATTCTACCATTAAAAATACTGAGACACATAATGCTAATTATTACACTGTCAGCTGTTCTGTAGTATAGTAGTTATTATACAGTTGTTACACAGTTATTACACAGCCATTACACACTTATTACACACTTATTAATGATTATCTCTATAACTACTAGGAGGATTTATGGTGAATATATTGTTGACATATTGAAATGTGACACTGCTGTGATTTTAATATGGTATCATACGGTACAGATGTTATTCTCCTAATGAAATAATTAAAATAATTACAGTGGCTTGCAAAAGTATTCACACCTTTTCACATTTTATTACCTTACAACCACAATCTTAAATGTATTTTATTGAGATTTTAAGTGATAGACCAACACAAAGTAGCACATAATTGTGAAGTGTAACGTAAATGATGCATGGTGTGACGTGCAAAAATATTCAGACCCCTTTACTCTGAAACCCCTAAATAAAATCAAGTGCAATCATTTACCCTCACAAGTCACAATGAGTTAATAGTGTTAATCCAGCTGTGTGTAATTTAGTCTCAGTATAAATACAGCTGTTCTGTGAAGGACTCAGTGGTTTGTTAGAGAACACTAGTGAACAAACAGCATCATGAAGATCAAGGAGCTCACCAGACAGGTCAGAGATAAAGTTGTGGAGAAGAAGATTAAAGCAGGGTTAGGTTATAAAAACACATCCCAAGCTTTAAACATTCCAAGGAGCACTGTTCCATCAATCCATCATCCAAAAATGAGCAAAAAACTATTCTATGACAGTTTCTACAAACCTTCGAAGACATGGCTGTGATTTCAGTGAAAGGTGACATTACTAAGTACTGATATAGGGCACTAAATTCTTTTGTACGTCACACTTTTTAGATTTTTATTCAATAAAAATGTTTAAATCCATGTATCCTTTTTGTTTCACTTCACAATTATGTGCTAATCTGTGTTGGTCTATCACTTAAAATCTCAATTAAATACATTTAAGTTTGTGGTTGTAAGGTGGCAAAATGTTTGCTAGACTGAAAGGTTTGAATACTTTTGCAAGCACAGCTACTAACTAAATATATTAATTTGTATACACACTTCAGTTCTAATGTCATTTAACTCGTTTAACAATTTAAAACATTAAATCACAGATAATCCACAGATGTATTTCAGTACATTATACAGATATATCCTACATGAAGATGGCTAAACTAGCCTATTTTAATTTTGAATGGCAGGAGTTCAACCAATGAGAAGCAGGCATGAGCTGGATCAAACTCTGACTCCAACCTGGACGTTTCTACAGTCAAACCTGAGCGTTACAACAAGCTCAGATCAATAATCCTGGAATAATTAATGTTGTAGTGTTTAATATCCCATAACTCATCATGTACAGAGTGAATAATCACTACAGCTCAGTACTGACAAGTAGTCTTTTCACCTCAGCAGACCGTGTCCAGCTTTCACTGAGAATGAGCTGCTTACCTGTGCGTGTTCAGACAGAGTCTCACCTGTTCAGGCAGGTGGGTGGAGGGAGTGTTCTGATTGGTCAGGAGAAACATCAGTCATTCTTCTTCAACCTGTAAAATAAATTCCTGTACTTCCTCCTCAGGTGAGGATCCAGCAGCGTCTGTTTGTGTTTACAGGATTAGGTGAAAAAGGTCTAAAATGAGCTCCAAAATGAGTGTCCCTGGGGAACAGGACTCACAGGAAGCTGAGAGGTGAGAGAATAATGTGATTTTGGTGTAAAATAGGATTTTTCTCATGGTGTGTTCATGTGTTCGTCGACAGATCGTACTACGCAGCACCTTATTCTGTATTTCCGGTCCACCTTAAAAACTCGCAACACTGAGCGGCCTAGTGGGACTTGAATGATCCAATCTCACTCCTTTTATTTACAACAACAACATTATTATTATTATTATTATTATTATTATTATTATTATTATTATTATTATTATCAAAATAACAGGCCGAAAGGCATAGATCATAAGAAAAATAACAATGATAATGTCCTGAATACCAAACTCTATATTTACAAACATTTTTATAAATGTTGTTTTGAAATATTTAGACTTTGTAAACCTGACCTGTGAAAAGATTTAATGAGAAATAATGTAATCTGCATATTTCCAGTTACCTCCAGATTATCAAACAGCTCAAGTAAACAGAGCTAATGTACAGTCAGTAGCATGAACCGCAATTTATGATAATCCTCTGAACATGGCATTAATGATAATTATTGTATATTCTGCATGTTTCCAGTTACCCTGACTTCAGACCATCACTTCTGTTGAATGTGACGCCATTATATGAAAACAGAGCAAAAAGACTGTCAGTAGCATGAGCTACATGAAATGTTAACTTTACGTTTTTTTATTCAGACCTCTGATTAGATATGACATTTAAATATTTAGTAATTACAAAACATATATACATATTATATACTGTTTATCTTTTTATTCTAATTCAACTAGACATAATTGCCTATTCTGCATAGTAGCAGCCCTAACTCAAAGCAGTATTTTAAAAGTGTTTTAAAAAATCTTCATCAATAAAAATAAATCTAATAGACCATCAATAGCATGAACTGCAAGAAATATTTTTTTTCCTTTTTGTTCGTACTGTCTTTCATTCACTGAGTAATTCATGCTACAAAATGCAACAAATATATCATGCCCCAAAAACAGATAACTGTAACTTTTTTCATAGCTAAAATGATTAGGATAACAGATGGGGGGGGGGGGGGGGGGTGATGATTATAACATTTTTATTCTAATATTTCTAATTGCATCTTTTATTATGTATATACACTGTTCAAGCATAACATTATGACCACCTCCTTGTTTCTACACACATTATGTGTACTGTTTGATCATTCAAAGTTATAAAAGCTATTAACATCCTACTATATCCTACTATTTTAAAAGGGTTAGGGATTTAGGGCAATTGGAAATGGACAATTACTGACAATTACTTCTCATTGATTAGTTTGTAAATATCACATTCAGAGGGTCAAGATACAGGAAAGTTATATTTCTTATAGTTTATTATATTGGCTGTCCATTAGCTCTTTTATTGTACTCTTGTCTGTATGTATCTGAATCAGAATGTCAACCTGTTCACTGCAGCGCTTCACTAATCTATGCTCGATTTATGCAAAAGTGGCCAAAGAGAAGCCTCTCCTCAGTATAAAGACACATCAGATCCCATCTTGAGGTCTGGAACTCGTATTTCCCATGATTCCAACATCAAATGAACATCACACCAACATGCTGGAAAGGTTGTAGATGGTGTCTGATACTGGTTGTGTTTTAGACTGGATCAGAATAAGAGATCAGACTCACCTGAACCCAGCTGTGTCTCCCTGAAGAGTGACCAGTCAGTGGACCCTCCACTAAACTTCAGAGAGGACAACAGTTCTACTGATTTCAGGTAAGAATAATGAGATACATTTAAATGGTTCTCTGAACCAAGTTAAGGGATTCAAGTTTATAGCAGTACAGGTGTTATTTTACTGTTTTTTATATCAGATATAAAATATCAGATTTTTCCTTTGAAAACACACACATATGTATATATGCACAGTGGCAAGAAATGTATGTGAATGTTTTAGAATTTCATGATTTTCGGCAGAAAAAAATCCAAAAAGTGTTTTTTATAAATCAGATTAGCTCTAGTCCACACATTCAAACAACCAGGACTCTAGGTATGCTAACACTTGACAATAGTTACTTTTTTAGATCATTAGCCATGATTTCACATACTGTATCCTCTCGCACTATGAGGTGTTAATGGTTCTTCTCAATGAAGACATGAATGATTAAAATTTGTTTTGTGTTATTATTTTAGGCACATTATATTTGTCAATACCCTTGACTTGGATGAAGATCAGGAGTGGGTTTCCCAAAAGCTTCGTAACGCTAAGAACTTCGTTAACTCGTACTTAAGATTGATCGTTAATTAAAGAGTGTTTCCCAAACCTGTGCGTAACTAAAGTACTACGTAAACTCGCTCGCAGGTTAACGACTATCCCGACCCAGTCGTTATTCTGAACGTACCACTTAATGAGGATTCTGCTTGCAGTTCAGCACCTTAAACACCAGGGACCGCCAAATGTAAGGGAGAAAAAATATTATTTCTGTGGTTGAATCTATATTATATTATATTATATTAAATTATATTATTATACAATTATATTATATTATATTATATTATATTGTTATAAAATTATATTATATTATATTATATGATGATGCCAGCTGTGTCTGTAGCTTGTAGTCTAACTGGGTATTTGAATTTACCAATCAAACCCACGAATAAATCATTAAATCCAGGTAGAGCTCTTGACATTAATGCTGCAATGAATGCAGTAAATGAACACCTGCAGATGATGCTCACGGTCTAAGCAATCTGCTGTTTCCAAGGCTGTGCATTCTGTAATCAGGCTGTTACTGTGCCATACACACACCTGTACAAAATTCCCCCCAGTACTGGGAAAATCCCTGCTACTGTAGATCCAGTGCACAAAACGCTTGCAGTGTTTTTAATCCCACCTACACGTATTGTAAAGGGTACTCTGTGGTGAATGCGCAGGTAATATTTAATAAACAGGGAATTCTAACAAACATTGTGGCCGTTCATCCAGGCAAACTATGGGGCGTGTCAATTTACAAATATGTATATTTATTCAATGCTTTTCTTTATTTTTTATTAAGTTTATTTTCTACAGACCTAAGCCCAACTAAGAGGGTGATGAGCTGGGATGAACTGTGTTCCTGGAAATATATATATATATATATATATATATATATATATATAGTCAAATGCATCTTTATGAGTATTTTTTCAATGCCTAAATTATACATCCAAATATGTATAATGATATTGATTGGTAATTGGTGTAATAGTAAATAAATACTGCATATTGTCAGTGTTGAATCGATGTGTGTGGTTTGATTGAGCGTGCTGTTTCGGGGTCAACAAAGACGTTCTTTAAACTTGTTCGTTAATTTTAGCGTTGCGAAGCTCTTTGGGAAACACTCGCAGAACTGGCTTGTTCTTTTCTCACGTCATTCGTTAGTTCGTTCTTTATTCGCTAAGATTGATCGTTTTCGGGAAACCCACCCCAGACCACTAAAAAGGTTCACACACCTTTTCTTGCCACTGTATAAACTGCCAGAACCTGTAATGTTTTTCACATTTTGCTATGTTAAGGTCTCCCTATTTCCAGTATTCCACACTAAGTACCCCACAGAGAAAACTACATTTTGGGGAGAAAGTTATTAAAATGGAAATCTACAATTTTGCAATCAGACCCTTTACTGTGACACCTCAAATTTAGCTCTGGGGTCTCCCATTTTCCTTAAACATGTTTAAAATGTTTGTAAAAGGACTCGGGAACTCAAATTTCCCATGATTCCAACATCACATGAACACAGCATCACATGAACACAGCATAACATCAACATGCTGGAAAGGTTGTAGATGGTGTCTGATACTGGTTGTGTTTTAGACTGGATCAGGATAAGAGATCAGACTCACCTGAACCAAGCTGTGTCTCCATGAAGAGTGACTGGTCAATGGATAAACTTATAAACTTCAGAAAGGACAACAGTTCTGCCGATCTCAGGTAAGGATGATAAGATGCTTTTAAATGGTTCTCTGAACCAAATTAAGAGGTTCAAGTTTATAGCAGTACAGGTGTTATTTTACTGTTTTTTTATATTGTTGATCTCTTGTCAATAATTTCCTTAGAAAAAACAAAAACACTCATGTATATATATGTATATATGCACAGCGGCATATAGAATTTCACGATTTTCAGCATAAATGCGTCATAAAGTGGGATCTGATCTACATCTAAGTAACATGTATTGACAAATATGATGTGCCTAAAATAACCACAAAAATAGTATGATTTTGCAGGTTTATTCAAGGTTTTACTGTCTGTACACTCATTTACATGTTGTTTGCCTTAGTCAGGGGTGATAGTGAAAAAAATCCTGAGCCTGAACTTTTTTTCCTGTTCCAATGGGGTGAGGAGGGGTGGGGGGGGGCACAACATACTGCATATGTGACGTAACGTAGGCATAAATGTTGACACATTATTCAAACATTTAATAATCTGTGTATGACCTTATTGCCAAGTGACACATTTTAGATAGTGTTTTAATTTTTGCCTTAGGTCTATAGTGTTATTCACGAAAACACAGATAATTTTCATCTTGGTAGCACTTAAGATTGACTGAAAGAAACTGGCCACGTTCGATTCTAGCTGTAAAAACAAATTACAGCATACTCAGTTAGAAATGCAAATGAGAAGGAAGCACTAAGAAGAAGAATACAAGAACAGGAACACCATAAAAAATAATTTTAAAATGCAGTGTTTTTTTTTTTAAACATGAAGAATGAATATGCACGTTCTGCCCCGAGCCCGAGCCGACGACCCAATTAAAACCCAACTTTTTTTTTTATTAAGTACAGCGTTAAAACTGAGTTTTTGAAAAAATATTTTCAGTGTGTTTAAATGAGCAAAACCTGTTAAGAATGATGTTGAAGAAGACCTATTATTTTAAAAATAAATTGTATTAAGAACAGATTTCCAAAAGATTAAAGCATCAACAATGCAAAATATGATCCACAAAAATTATGTCTGAATGACCTTCTTAATCTAATATAATTTAACATGGTTTAAGAATATAAAATACTTTCTTAACAACAATCATTTTAATATTTATCACATAGCCTGTCCAAAAACACAAAAAACGGCAATGCCCTGCACACTCATTAAACCAAAATAGGCCAATAACAATAATTTACAATGACTTTCTTCTACTTTTTTTTATGTTAAGCATATAGCCAAATTTTATAGCCTTTATTTTAAGCGTATAGCACTCTGCGCTTAACACACTCTACGAAGCTGACACGTGTTGTTTCTATCAACAATTAACTTGAGTTAGCTCCATACCTCTGACTGTCCTTCGCATTGGACCAAATTTAGCTCACCTTATGTAATGTTTCTTCTCACTTCAGAGGGCTTCATTTTGTTGGCTATTTAGCTACACACAGCTCTGCAAGACAAGTGCGTAATGCGTAGTGGAGGAGCGCATGTGTGAGTTCGGGTCCGGCTCGGGCTGATAATCTAACTCTGCTGTGGAAGCTTGAATGATGCGCTGAAATCATTTATTTTTATTTTTGCAAATCCTGAAGACATCGTGAATAGAAAGCCTACTGCCTGCTGACCGGCGTCGGAAAGCAGAGACGCCTCTGTTTACCAGCCGTAACTATAACATAAAATATACTTAAAATGTGCACAGTAACTATTAGTTACTAGCTATATTTTTTTCTCACATTTATAAGGATTTATATTTATGCTTACTACACGGACTTACTCCTAGATTAACATAGATGTTTTGCCATTTGAGAATTAGACAGATACACCTGATGCTTATTCTCGCTCATTCTCTCTCACATCGTGAAAGTGCAGTTTAGTGACAGTGCCACAATAATAAGATAAAAAGATGAAAGGAAAATTTAAACAAACTTCTCATCTACTGTCGCGCGGAGCTTTTTAACTGTACCGCGGAGTTCACTTACTGTCGTGCGGAGCTTTTTAACTGTACCGCGGAGTTCACTTACTGATGTGCGGAGCTTTTTAACTGTACCGTGGAGTTCACCTACTGTCGCGCGGAGCTTTTTAACTGTACTGCGGAGTTCACCTACTGTCGCACGGAGATTTTTAACTGTACCGCTTCCAGCCCTGGCTCCAGACGCTCCTCTACCCAGCCTGCTGCGGCCCACGGGGAATCCTCCCCGGCGCTGCTCCCTCCTCGCAGCCGCTCCCGGCCCTCTATCCCCGTTCCAGCGCCCCCTGCCAGCGTGGCGGTCCCCGCACCTGGCCCGGGACCGATCTCCTTCCCCGCTGGGGTTCCCTCTTCCTCGCTTCTGGGTGATCTCCCCCCGTCTTCCCTCGCCGTGCCCATATATTCCCTCGCCGCGCCCATATCTTCCCACGTCATCCCCTCATCTTCCCACGTCATCCCCTCATCTTCCCACGTCGTCCCCTCATCTTCCCACGCCGTCCCCTCATCTTCCCACGTCGTCCCCTCATCTTCCCACGCTGTCCCCTCATCTTCCCACGCCGTCCCCTCATCTTCCCACGCCGTCCCCTCATCTTCCCACGCCGTCCCCTCATCTTCCCACGCCATCCCCTCATCTTCCCACGCCATTCCCTCATCTTCCTACGCCTTTCCCTCATCTTCCCACGCCATCCCCTCATCTTCCCACACCATCCCCCTGTCTTCCTACGCCATCCCCTCTTCGATGGCCCGCCCACTAGCCTCTGACTTTCTGCCTGCCGCTTCCCTGGCCGGTGCCTCCTCCCTCGTGTTGCCCGGGCCCCGCCTTCCAGCTCCTGGCCCCTCCTACTCTCTCTACACCGCTGCACCGCCCCCTCCGGGCGCTCTGGTGTTCAACCCCCCCTTGGTCCAGCCTGCGCTTCGCCAGTGCATTCTACAAGGTGAGGATGTGGATCTCTCGCTGTTACTGCATCCCTCCTCCCAGCTCGTTGCTCCATGCACCGTTGATGTCGGAGATATTTCCCTCACTCTTCGCACAGCGGCACCTCGCGCCTCGGGGATTCTCACGGTCCCCGAGTTCGCCTTGGCTTTCGCCTTGTACAAAGACATCATCTGCTCCTCCTTCCCAGCTCGGAGACGGGAGCTTGACGATTATCTGTCTGTTATCATGGACCTGGCCGTGCACTTTGGTGGCTCGGGTTTTGTGGATTATCACCGCCTGTTTTCCGCTCGGGCTGCAACCCACCTTTCTCAACAGAATGTCCCCACGCATTGGGGCATTCTTGACATGGAAATGTAATGCAGGATTTTCGCGGGCCGTGCTTCCGTCTCCTGTGGACTATGCGGACATCCCTCTCACCCCGCCTCTGCCTGTTCCCTCGTGGACCCCTCATCTGCCCCGTGCGCAGCCACTAGATCTTGAGCTCTAGAGCTTCTGCACGCCTGCTCCCACTGCGGGCTGGCTCACTCCCGCTCCGGCTGTCCCCAGCGCCCACCCAAGCACGGCGGAAGCTGACTGCTCCACTTGGGTTGGACTATTTTCTCGTCCTCAATGCCCCCACCTCTCCTCCAGCCCGATGCATCACCCAGCTGTCTGCAGCTTTCGAACGTCTGGGTATTCCTCTCTCTCCCGAGAAGACTGTCGGCCCTGCTACGTCTCTGGAATTCCTCGGCATAATCCTGGATTCCGTTTCTCTCCAGGCTTCCCTCCCCCGTGACAAGCTGGTCCGTATCAAGGATGCCCTCTCTCTCGAACCCTCGAACAGTCGGCTGCAGACAGCGACTCCACTGCCCTGCGGGAGTTATACCCCGTCTTTGCGGCCACTGTGCTTTGGGGTCATCTGTGGCACAGTCTCCATCCATTCAGACAATTCCACCGTTGTATACATAATCAATAAGTCCAGATCCAATAATCTATCCATCATGCTTTATCTCCGTCGTCTGACTTGGCTATCCATCACACATCAATTTTCTCTCAAAGCTCTACACATACCTGGCCTTTCTAATCCCACTGCTGACGCTCTCTCTCGCTCCAACCTGCAGAAATTCAGGACCATGGCACCACATATGGACCCTCAGCCCACACCGACTCCACCCTATTCCGATACCATCTTCCCGCTTTAGCCACATCCAGCATGAACCAGCTCACCACCACCTCCCAAGATCTTATCATTGACTCTGTATCCCCTAACACCCTGTCCACCTACTGGACCGGCTGGTAGTGTTTTAAACGTTTCCACCACATCCAAAACTTTCCTTTTCCCTCTTTAGACCTTAGACACTCTATCCTCCTTTCTCACCTTCTCAAGCATTCATTTTTCGATCCGCTCCTCCACTCTAAAAGTCTATCTATCTGCCATCAACTTCTTTCTTATTCTGCTATTAGGATCTCCTCATCCCTTTTCCAAACACCACCAAATATCCCTACTTATCAGAGGAATCAGAAGACGAGAGCCTCATTCGCCCAATCAGCGCCTCCCCATCACTTCTCACATACTGCATTACTGTCTTTTCACGCTCCGCCACGGCTACGCCGCTCCCTCCATCTGCGCTATGCTTGAATCCATGTTTCTCCTCGCTTTCTTCATCTTTCTCCGCTGCTCGGAATTCACAACTTCCACTACCTCTCATAATCCTGCTCCTCACCCCGTCTTTCTGATTTATCTATTTTAGACGAAAGAACACTGACTTTCCAAATCAAACGCAGTAAAACTGACCAGCTCGGCATTTCTGCCCCATCTATCTTTTCAAACTCACTTCTCCTCTCAGCCCCTATGAGCCTATCACTGCGTACCTCAGCCACCGTCACACTCACCACGCTTCTCCTGACGACCCTCTTTTCGTCACTAAATCCGGATCACCTGCCACTCGCCATTGGTTTCATTTTCATCTCAAGCAGATTCTCTCAATCAGTGGTTTTAACCCTTCCTTTTTCAGCCCACTCTTTTAGAATTGGCGCTGCATCCACAGCATCTCACCGCGGTTTACCTGATCATACAGTTAAATTCCTCGGCCGCTGGACCTCCCAAGCTTACCACGGATACATCAGAACCCACGCAAGCGAACTTTCAGCTGCTCACGAGCGCCTGGCTTCCCTCACTGTTTAATTTTGGGGATTCAGCTTCTCGCGTCCTAGCGAAGCTGGCCCGAACACTGGCCCAAAATATCCACTGAGTTTTCTCCCCCCCCTTTTCTCTATCATTCCATCAGGGCGTGGGTTAATACTAGCAAAGAAGACGATACAATTATAACTAAAGAAATGGTTCATTAGTTTAATGACTACTATGTACAAATTAAGTACAGCTTAGCAAAAGAGATTGTGAAACCAACAAATAAGGATGGTGTAGACAAATATATTGTTGGTTTATACCCTTTCTCTATGTTTAACAGGAGAACTAATAAAAATGAAATACTGGGAAAAAAATTTGCAAATAAAACATCCACAGACTGGAATGGAATAGAAATGAGTACAGTTAAGTCTATAATAGAATGTATAGTGGACGCTTTTACATATATCTGTAATCAGTCTCTTAAAACAGGCACATTTCCTAATAAAATGAAAATAGCAAAATTATTCCAATTTATAAAAGTGGAGACTTTCACCAGCTCTCAAATTACAGATCAATCTCTCTGCTCTCCCAGTTCTCAAACAAATTTAGAAAAAAATATTTGTAGAGAGGATAAATAATTTCATAGACAAACACAATTTACTGAATGATCAACAGTTTGGTTTTAGAGTAAATAGGTCCACCTCAATGGCGGTGATGCATCTTGTAGAAGATATATCAGCTGCAGTCGATCACAAGGAATATGCTGTTGGGGTGTTTATAGATAAAAAAAAAAGCATTTGACACTATAGATCATGAATTATTAATGACCAAATTAGAACGATATGGCTTTAGAGGAGCAGCATACTCATGGCTTGAGAGTTACCTTGATAACAGGTATCAATATGTACAAATAAATCATTTTAAATCTAAATTATTGAAGGTCACTTGTGGAGTTCCACAAGGTTCAGTATTAGGACCAATATTGTTCACACTGTATATACAGTGCCCTCCATAATTATTGGCACCCCTGGTTAAGATGTGTTCTTTAGCTTCTCATAAATTGAGTTTTGTTCAAAATAATATAGGACCACGATGGAAAAAAGAGTAAAATACAACCTTTAACTCAAGTGAATTTATTCAGTAGGAAAAAAATCCCACATTAAGAAATAATTATTTAACATCAAATCATGTGTGCCACAATTATTAGCACCCCTGATGTTAATACTTTGTACAACCCCCTTTTGCCAACAAAACAGCACCTAATCTTCTCCTGTAATGTTTCACAAGATGGGAGAATACAGAAAGAGGGATCTTTGACCATTCCTCTTTGCACATTCTCTCTAAATCATCCAACGACCTGGGTCCTCTCCTCTGCACTCTCCTCTTCAGCTCACCCCACAGGTTTTCAATGGGGTTGAGGTCTGGGGACTGAGATGGCCATGGGAGGAGCTTGATTCTGTGTGCGGTGAACCATTTCTGTGTAGATTTGGCCACATGTTTAGGGTCATTATCTTGCTGAAAGACCAAGTGACGACCCATCTTCAGCTTTCGGGCAGAAGCCACCAGATTTTGTTTTAAAATGTCCTGGTATTTTAGAGCATTCATGATGCCATGCACCCTAACAAGGTTCCCAGGGCCTTTAGAAGAGAAACAGGCCCACAGCAACACTGATCCCCCGCCGTATTTCACAGTGGGCATGAGGTGCTTTTCTGCATACTCAGCTCTTGTGTTACGCCAGACCCACTTAGAGCATTTGTTGCCAAAAAGCTCTATCTTTGTTTCATCTGACCAAAGCACACGGTCCCAGTTGAAGTCATAGTACCGCTTAGCAAACTCCAAACGTTTGCGTTTATGATTGTGAGTGAGAAATGGTTTCTTCCGTGCATGCCTCCCAAACAGCTTGTTGGCATGTAGATAGCGCCTGATGGTTGTTTTGGAGACTTTGTGACCCCAAGAAGCTACCATTTGTTGCAATTCTGTAACAGTGAGCTTTGGAGAACTTTTTATTTCTCTTATCATTCTCCTCACTGTGCGTGGTGGCAAAATAAACTTGCGTCCTCGTCCAGGCTTGTTTACCACTGTTCCAGTTGTTTTAAACTTCTTAATAATTCCTCTGACAGTAGATATGGACAGGTGTAGGCGAGTAGCGATTTTCTTGTAGCCATTGCCTGACTTGTGAAGGTCAACACACATCTGCCTCACTTGAATGGTATGTTCCTTTGTCTTTCCCATGTTGAAGATAAATGGCCTCTGTGTCACGTCATATTTATACCCCAGGGAAACAGGAAGTTGTGAATTACTAATTAAATGTTCCTACATACTCTGATCAACTTTGTAAACTACTGTAGAAGTGACAGAAATACTTTTATTAAATTTATTTCCTAAGAATTGTTAGGGGTGCCAATAATTGTGGAACAGGTGATTTTATGAAGAATAATTATTTCTTAGTCAGGGATTTTATTTCCCCCTTAAAATTTACTTGAGTTAAAGGTTGGACTTTACTTTTTTTCCCATCGTGGTCCTATATTATTTTGAACAAAACTCAATTTATGAGAAGCTAAAGAACACATCTTAACCAGGGGTGCCAATAATTATGGAGGGCACTGTAAATGATATCTGTAAAGTGTCAAAATTGCTAAAATTTGCGTTATTTGCTGATGATACTAATCTATACTGCTCTGAGAAATGTTTGGAACAGCTACTGAATACGATGGAAAGGGAACTGACAGTCTTAAAGAAATGGTTTGATATAAACAAGCTATCCCTGAATTTAAGTAAAACAAAATTCATAATATTTGGTAAAAGACAAATTAAAAATACAGTTAAAATTAAGATTGATGATGTTAATCATAAATGTTAATCATAAATGATGCTGGCAACAATTCAAATTCTGGCAATACTATATAAAACTAAAGATATATTGAATCTAAATTAACTTTATGTACTGTTTTGTTCCTTCATTGTTCCATACATGAGCTATTGTGTGGAGCAGTGGGGAAACACATATAAAACCAACACTAAACCTTTAAATCTTCATATTACAAAAGAAAGCTATAAGAATTATAAGTAAAAAAAAACATACTATGAACCAACCAACAAATTATTTATTAATCTACATATTTTAAAATTCAGTGATATAGTCAACCTTTAAACTGCACTGTTAATGTACAAAGCACAAAACCATTTACTTCCTATCTGTATCCAGAAGCTGTTTGAAATTAAAGAGAGTAAATATGAACTTAGAGGAGTAGGTGTGTGTTTAAAAAAACAAAAGTAAGAACTGAATTAAAAAATAGATGTATATCTAATGTGAAAAAGATTAAAGAATGTGTAAATTTGTAAATTTAAAAGAATGTTTAAAGATAAGATGATAAGCTCTTATAAATATGAGGAATTAACTACTATTAATGATGGGAGGCTCTGATATGTTGATTAACATTAACATACTCCTGTATTATTTATGTGTATGATTTGACTATATAAGATGACAATAAGATTTAAAAAGGGCAGTAAAAATAAGCATTAGTTTCAGAAGTGCAAACAGAGACAGAACATGTTTGTAAATACAGTACAGAGCTAAGGGATTAGTACAGCTGCCTATGAAACAGTCACGTGTAGGATTTACTTACAGTATTTATATATGGTTTGTGTCTTGTTGGTCACTCTGTTACCGTTTATTGTTTCCACTGGAGCCAAAATGCAGCCAGACATACAACTTAAAAAGGGGGTATGCAGCCTATGCGATGCATGGGGGCGCTGCACTAAAGGGGGCGCCACATGAAAGTCCTAAATACATTTTCTCTCAGGAGAAACAGCCAATCAGCTTGCTGGTTTTGCAGAGCACGGTGGGCCAGTAATGACAGAATGTTTGCATACACCACAAACAATAAGTAATGGCACTCCTGCTGTGTTGCCAGATACCGCTTAAAAAGTCCACACTAAACTATTTTTTTTACCCGCGAGACAGGTTAAAGCTTGACGAGAAATATAGTCGCGTTTAATCTCGCACTTAATATTTTTAATCACTGTTACTATTGTCACTTTGTACAAAAAGAGTGTAATTTTGATGAACCAAAATAAACTAAACTAAACTAAAAAAATATTCTGAGAATTTGGAAAAATCTCTGAAAGTAAGCTGCAGAAAACCGACATTAAACACCCATGACCTTCGACCCCTCAGACGGCACTACATTATAAACAGACATCATTCTGTAAGGGATATTAATCACCACACGGGCTCAGAAACACTTCAGAAAACCATTAGTTAAACTTCCTGAACTAAAACTTCCACACATAGGGTCCTCAGTTCCCGAGCGCTTATTGAGTTTTTAAAGGGAGGGTGATTTAACACAGTGGTAAAAACCATCCCAACTTCTTTAGAACGTGTTGTAGACGATCAGATTCAAAATTAGTGAATATCTGCTAAAAACAGTAAAGTTTATCTTGTTTGAACATTAAATATTTTGTCTTTGTAATGAATTCAATTGAATATAAATTGAAAAGGATTTGCAAATCACCATATTCTTTTTAATTAATATTTTAAACAACGTCTCAACTTCATTTTTCTAAATCATCTCTGAGATGTTCCTGAAAGACTCTCAGAATGTGAGAAACATGATTTAGAAATTAAAGCTTGAGAGGTTGTTTAAGTTCAACTTCCCAATTATAAACTCATTTACCATCAAAATCACATGAATGTAGAATCTCACCAACATGCTGGAAAGGTTGTAGATGGTGTCTGATACTGGTTGTGTTTTAGACTGGATCAGGATAAGAGATCAGACTCACCTGAACCCAGCTGTGTCTCCATGAAGAGTGACCAGTCAATGCATAAAGATATAAACTTCAGAGAGGACAACAGTTCTGCTGATCTCAGGTAAGGATGACGTGACTCTGGAGAATAAGATGAAAAGACACTTCTATGTTTTCTCTGAATTCTACAACTATAACTTCTATACTAAAACACACTTTAGAGAAAACAATTCTACTAATACAAATTCTAACAAATAGAATCAGTCTGTGTGTGGAGGTGTTTGGTTTTGTACATCTGTGGTAATGGAAGTGATTGGAACCTGAGTTTAATGATTTGATTGGGTGAATGAATACTTTGGGCAGTGTAGTGTATAATCATCACTCTGACTGAGCTCTAGAGATCCTGTGTGCAGATGGGAGAAACTTTCAGCAGATAAACCATCACTGCAGCTCTCCAGCTATCTGATCTTTATGGAGGAAACAAAAACCTCACCTCTTTTACAAAAAAACACCAGACTGTGAGAAACATGATTCTCTGATCTGATAAAATCTAGAATTAACTTTTTGGTGAGTGTGAAGGTTGGTGGAGTGTTGCAGTGGTGGGTGATCTTCTGGAACTTTCTTTCTGTAGATATATTCACAATCACCATTTAGTAACATATGTTAATGTTATGTTTTCTGACAGAGTCCAGAAGGAGAGTCCAGAAATCAGCAGGAGAAATATGGACTCCATATTAAAGGTGTGTAGGTGTGACTAATGCCAGAGCACATGTGAACACTGTAAAATGTGATTTAAACTTTAAATATGAAGTTATGTGCTATAGATGTTTAATAATCATTACTTACTCTTTCTAAGTTGAATTGCAGAGGTTTATTTAACATACTCAATAAATTACAGAAAAAGTACAACAGTAAATGTGTTTATAGATTTAGTGAGATTGTGTTTGTAATTGTGATTTACATAATGATTAAGTCACACATTAATTTATGATAAAGACCGTTTATCAACTTCCGGCGCCGACGCGAGTGGCTGCCTGTTCCAGTAGCTCCGTCTCTTTGTGTGTTTTTCTGAGTTTTTTTTACGTTTATTTATCGTCTCTGTGCTACTACACACGTCTAGTGTGCATCTTATTTATATCCTAAGGATATTTTTTGTGCAAATATGCGGGGCAGCGAGGAATACCGTGTTTATTCCCGGGAAGAACTGCTAGCCCTCCGACCCGCGGGACGTGGGGGCATTGTCCACACAATACCGGATGATCTGAGAAGGAGGTACCGAGGTTGCAGGGCCGGCGCTATGCTAAAGGCTAAGCTAAAGGCTAAGAAGTCGGAGCAGCGCTGGAGGTACAAACCCTCAGTTCCGTCGGTGGTTATGGGGAATGTTAACTCACTGACCAACAAAACCGACGAGCTAGCCTGTCTGGTGAAGAATCAGAAGCTCTACAGGGAGTGTAGCGTGCTGTGTTTCACCGAGACCTGGCTCACCCCCGACACGCCGGATGCTAACGTGCAGCTACCCGGCTTTTCTTCAGTGAGGGCAGATCGGGACCCGGTGCTTTGCGGGAAGCGGAAAGGTGGAGGAATCGCGCTGTTTATTAACAACAGATGGTGCAACCCTGGACATGTGTACGTGAAGGAGGTGATCTGCAGTCGGGATATTGAACTGTTAGCGGTGAGTCTCCGACCTTATTACATGCCGCGGGAGCTCTCTCACGCGATCCTCGTGTGTGTTTACATCCAGCCGAGAGTGGACGTGCAGGCGGCGTGTGACGTCATCCACTCCACCGTCGCAGCGCTGCAGACACAGCACCCTGACGCCTTCTATGTGATCACTGGTGACTTTAATCACGTAACGCTGGACTCTACCCTGCCTGCCTTTTTCCAGTTTGTGGACTGTCCCACCAGGAAAAACAGGACCATAGACTTGCTGTATGCTAATGTGAAGGATGCATACAGGGCTATTCCACTACCACCGCTGGGGAAATCAGATCACAATCTGGTGTTCCTGCAGCCTCAGTACAAACCACTGGTACTGAGGCAGCCCACTACCACACGCTCATTCAGAGTCTGGTCTCCTGAAGCAGAAGAAGCCCTAAGGGACTGCTATGACACCACTGACTGGAGCGTGCTGCTGCACCCACATGGTGAGGACATTGAGGGGGTGACTCACTGTGTTACGGACTACTTGAATTTCTGTATGGATGTTGCTGTTCCCACAAAGACTGTACGCTGCTTTCCAAACAACAAACCCTGGATTACCAGCTCCGTCAAGGACCTCCTCAACCAAAAGAAGAGGGCGTTCAAAGACGGAAACTTGGTAGAGCTGAAGCGCGTACAGGGGGAACTCAAGGTACGTCTTAAAGAGGCCAAGGAGTCTTACAGGAAGAAGGTGGAAAGAAAGCTGCAAGACAACAACATGAAGGAAGTCTGGGGTGCAATGAAAACCATCACTGGGTGCAAGAACAACAACGGCAACCCAGTAGATGGCGGTGTGGACAGAGCAAACCAGTTCAACAACTTTTACAACAGGTTTGACTGTCCTGCTCCTGCTGCCCCCTCCTCCTACCCTCCTGCAGCATCACCAACATCTTCTCCATCTCTACCATCATCACCACCATCTCCATCACCTTCAACTCCAACTCCACCATCTTCATCACCACCACCATTACCCTCACCTCCATCTTCATCAACATCATCACCGTCATCATCATCACCACCACCCTCACCTCCATCATCATCTTCATCACCATCAGCACAATCACCCTCACCTCCACCATCTTCATCAGCACCATCATCACCCTCACCTCCACCATCTTCATCATCACCACCATCAACACTATCAACTGGCAGACAAATCATCTCCTCCAGTCCACCAACCTTTACTGCTGACCAGGTCAGGAGACAGCTGAGGAGACTTCACCCCAGGAAGGCAGCTGGCCCGGACAGAGTGTGCCCCAGAATGCTCAAGGCATGTGCTGTTCAACTGGGTGAGCCCCTCCAACATGTTTTTAACCTGAGTCTGCGTATAGGGAGAGTTCCTGCCACGTGGAAGACAACCTGTCTCATTCCTGTTCCCAAGAAGGCACACCCGAAGGAGCTGAATGACTACAGGCCTGTTGCTTTGACATCTCACGTGATGAAGACCATGGAGCGACTGCTGCTGGACCAACTCAGACCTCAGGTCCACCATGCTGAGGACCCACTGCAGTTTGCGTACCGGGAAAAGGTGGGAGTGGAAGATGCCATCCTCTATCTCCTGCACAGAGCTCACTCTCATCTGGACAAGGGGGGAGGTGCTGTGAGGGTCATGTTCTTCGACTTCTCCAGTGCCTTCAACACCATCCAGCCCCTACTACTGAGAGACAAGCTGATGGAGATGGAGATGGATATGCACCTGGTCACCTGGATCACTGACTACCTTACTGGGAGACCACAACATGTCAGGATCAGGGACTGCTCCTCTGATACAGTGATCAGCAGCACAGGAGCACCACAGGGGACTGTTCTCTCTCCAGTCCTGTTCACACTGTACACATCAGACTTCAAATACCACTCGGAGTCATGCCACATGCAGAAGTTCTCTGACGACACTGCAATCGTGGGGTGTGTGCGTAATGGTGATGAGAGGGAGTACAGAAGCCTGGTTGAGGAATTTGTGATGTGGTGCAAGATGAACCATCTGCAGCTGAACATCTCCAAAACCAAGGAGATGTGCATAGACTTCAGGAGGTCCAGGCCCTCTGCTCAGCAGCCAATCTCCATCGAGGGGGTCGACGTGGAGGTGGTCAAATCCTACAAATACCTTGGTGTGCACCTGGACGACAGGCTGGACTGGTCAGTGAACACTGACTCCCTCTACAGGAAGGCTCAGAGCAGACTGTACTTCCTCAGAAGGCTCAGGGCTTTCAACATCTGCCAGAAACTCCTCCTGATGTTCTACCAGTCTGTGGTAGCCAGCGTCCTCTTTTACACTGTTGTGTGTTGGGGAGGCAGCATCAGCAAGAGGGATGCTGGACGACTGGACAGGCTGGTGAGGAAAGCTGGTTCTGTGCTGGGATTAGAGCTGGAGTCCTTAACACCACTGGCAGAGAGGAGAGCCCTCAGCAAGCTGCTGAACATCATGGACAATGTTCACCACCCTCTGCACAGCACCATCACCAGGCACAGGAGCTCATTCAGCGGCAGACTGCTGTCCCAGTCCTGCTCCACAGACAGACTCCGAAAGTCTTTTGTTCCTCAGGCCATAAGACTGTTCAACTCCTCTCAGCACAGCAAACTAAAGACTCTGTGAAACTTTTTCATTCCGGCCACTCTGGCCACACCATGGACACACCCCCAGCTATGGACACACTCTCAGACTTGCTGATGCCTAGAACACTTTTTATAGTTCTACCATATTTTGCACTAGTAGTTCATTCACTAGTTAATTCATCTACTGTTTACGTATCTTTTGCACTGTTTACGTATCTTTTGCACTGCTTAATTTAAGTTATTATATAACTGTGTATTTGCACTTTCTGTTTGGCTGACATCAGTTATCCTCACTTTATGCACATCAACTGGTGTTCACTGTCTATTGTGTTCAACTGCACTACCTCCATTCTCCATCTCCATTACACACACACACACGAAGACTGTACATTTACATTTACACTGTATATTCTATTTCTTATTTGATTGTATTTATATGTATCTTTATATTTTATATTTTATCTTTTTTAACTTTGTGTATTGTGTAACCTGCTGCTGGATGCCAAGAATTTCCCCCCGGGGATCAATAAAGTATCTATCTATCTATCTATCTATCTATCTATCTAGTGGTCAGTTCAGAAATCCAGATTATTCCAAAGATCTTACTTCAATATAAATGCAGTTAAAGCTCTAGTCACATATATCACATTATGTTTTCATGTTGTACTATTAAATATTATGTTCTGTTACTTTCTGAGAAAGCTCTAACTGCTAGAAGGGCTAGAAATAATATTAAAGAAATTTTGAGTTTTTCAAATGATTTTATAAAACTATTATCTGTTCATGTTTTACTACCATTTCTTACCATGTGTTTAATCAGGAACTGGAGCACAAAGTCATCTCTCTGGTAAAGAATCAGCTGGAGAGGTTTCTGAAGATGCTGAAGAATCTGGATTACCCAGCATGCTCTGGGAGAGAGGAGGAGGATGAGGAGGATCAGAGTGGTGTCAGAGAGGGAGCGCTGAAGATCACACTGCACGTCCTGAGAAACATGAACCAGACAGACCTCGCTAACAAACTGCAGACCAGTAAGTGATTAGATCATTTACATAATACTTTATATGTGCATGAATTACACTAGTTTCATTTTTTTGTAAACAGCCTTTGGTGACAGCACATTTTTATTATATATTTAATACTTCACCATATTTAATGATATTGCTTTTTCTATTTCTATTAGAACTGGCTCCGTCCTGTCATCGAAAGCTGAAATCTACTCTAAAGGAGAAATTTCAGAAAATTAATGAAGGAATCTCAAATGCTGGAACCTCAACCCTTCTGAATGAGATCTACACAGATCTGTACATCACAGAGGGAGGGAGTGGAGAGGTCAATAATGAACATGAGGTCAGACAGATTGAAGCAGCATCCAGGAGACCAGCAACACAGGAGACACCCATCAAATGTAACGACCTCTTTAAAGACCAGTCCATCAGAACTGTGCTGACTAAAGGAGTTGCTGGAATTGGAAAAACAGTCTCTGTGCAGAAGTTCATTCTGGACTGGACTGAAGGAAAAGCCAATCAGGATGTTCTCTTCATATTTCCACTTCCTTTTAGAGAGCTGAATCTGATGAAAACTGAAAAACTCAGTCTGGATGATCTTCTTTATCAGTTTTTTAAAGACACAAAATACTTAAAACCAATAGAATATCATCACTACAAAGTCATGTTCATCTTTGATGGTCTGGATGAATGTCGACTTCCTCTAGATTTCCAGAACAATAAGAGAGTATCTGATGTAACACAGTCAGCCTCAGTGGATGTGCTGCTGACAAACCTCATCCAGGGGAACCTGCTTCCCTCTGCTCTCCTATGGATAACTACTCGACCAGCAGCAGCCAATCAGATCCCTCCTGACTGTATTGATCAGGTAACAGAGGTACGAGGGTTCAGTGACCCTCAGAAAGAGGAATACTTCAGGAAAAGGATCAGAGATCAGAGCCTTGCTGAAAGAATCATTACACACATGAAGTCCTCCAGAAGCCTCTACATCATGTGCCACATCCCAGTCTTCTGCTGGATCTCAGCCACTGTTCTAGAGAGGATGTTGGGTGAAGCAGAGGGAGGAGAGATCCCCAAGACTCTGACTCAAATGTTCACACACTTCCTTATCTTTCAGATCAAACACCGCAGCCAGAAGTACCAAAGAAAAAGTGATGTTGATCTTGACCAGACTAGAGAGATTATTCTGGCTCTGGGAAAACTGGCTTTCCAACAGCTGGAGAAAGGAAACCTGATCTTCTATGAGGAAGATCTGAGAGAGTGCAGCATTGATGTCAGACAAGTGTCCGTGTACTCAGGAGTGTGCACCCAGATCTTCAGACAGGAGTCTGAACTTCACCTGGGGAAGGTTTTCAGCTTTGTACATCTGAGTGTTCAGGAGTTTCTGGCTGCTTTATATGCGTTTCTGTCCTTCATCTCCAACAACAGAAATGTTCTACCTGGATTTTTAGATTTTTTTAAAAAGGTAACAATGTCTGATTTCCTGAAGAGAGGCGTGGACAAGGCCTTACAGAGTGAGAACGGACACCTGGACCTTTTCCTCCGATTCCTTCTGGGTCTCTCACTGGAGTCCAATCAGACTCTCTTACGAGGTCTTCTGATACACACAGAGAACATCTCTCACAGTAAAGAGGAAGTAGTGGAGTACATCAAGCAGAAGATCAGGGAGAATCCCTCTCCAGAGAAAACTATCAGTATGTTCCACTGTCTGAATGAACTGAATGATCATTCTCTAGTGCAGGAAGTCCAGAAATACCTGAACAGAGAAGGTTCCAGTGACCTCAGTGGAGCTAAGCTCTCTCCTGATCAGTGGTCAGCTGTGGCGTTTGTGATGGTGAATTCAGAAGAGGAGCTGGATGAGTTTGAGTTGAAGAAATTTGATAAATCAGAAGAATGTCTTTTGAGGATGCTACCAGTGGTGAAAGTATCCAGGAAGGTTGTGTGAGTATTTTCATTATTCAGTGTTTAATATGTGCTGTTTTATATTTTTTAGTATAGAATAGTCTGTCCTTTGATGATTTTTTGAAAAATTAAACATATCAATCAGGGGTGCGTTTCCTGAAAGTGATCACTCTTAACAATTAACAAATTACTAGTGCACGACCTGAGAAATTAACAAGCCAGTTCTATGAGTATTTCTTAAAGAGCGTTGCAAACCAAAATGTACACTTAAGTAGTGAACCAGTTTAATGCACTAAAACTCTTTTTGTGCACTTAAGGTGTAATGTATACAAAACGAGGTGTTCAAATTTAGGGTTAGTGAGCATTAAAGTTGCCACAACATTGCAGAAAAAAGATTAGCAACTATGAAACAGTTAAGTCTACTGTTTCACACGAATAAGCTTTTCACTTTTCCAATAAATAAACATAATCCCCGGGACTGAAAGTATGTGAAATTTAGAACTTACATTTTTACATCAAATGTTTTATCTCTGAGGATTTTTCTCTTTCTCTCTGCAGGCTGTGTGACTGCAGTATTACAGAGAAAGGCTGTGCTGCTCTGTTTTCAGCTCTGAAATCAAACCCCTCCCACATGAAAGAACTGAATCTGACCTACAGTAAACCAGGAGATTCAGGAGTGAAGCTGCTCTCTGATCTACTGATGGATCCACTCTGTAAACTGAATAAACTACAGTGAGTGTTGTTACTTTTGATTTTCTTAATTCTTTGCATTTCACAGTTGTTTGTGTTGAGTTTTAATATGATGAGTTTTCTTCTCTCTACAGGCTGGAAGTCTGCAGTATTACAGAGAAACACTGTGCTGATCTGGTTTCAGCTCTGAAATTAAACCCCTCAGAGCTACGAGAGCTGAATTTGAGCTACAACAAACCAGGAGTGAAGTTTATCTCTGGTTTACTGGAAGATCCACGCTGTAAACTGGAGAAACTACAGTGAGTACTACCCTGCAACCTAACATGAAGTAATATTCATTAAAATCTGCTCTTGATTACCATCAGATGCACACAGACCTCAAATAGACTTTAAATCAATTTAATTAGATTTTATAATGTTTTAGTATATTCATATGTTGTATTTCAGAATTTGACACCTCTAAAAATGTCATAACTCTTTTGGTGATTATAGTACTGTTTTGAAACCTGAACCAATTCAGAGCAGGAAACAGCTAGTAGTAAGTAATATATTATACTGTACAAATATTGTGACTCTTAGTATTAGGGCTGCACGATATATCGTTTAAGCATTAACATCGCGATGTGCACATGTGCGATAGTCACATTGCGGACCCTGCGATGTCACGTAATGAAATAAAAACAAACACGCCTTTGCAGTGTTTTGATTTTTGACACAAGAAGTAGATACACAGCGTTCTGAGTGAGCAGCACTGTCGCGGGAGGGGGAGGCGGGGTGCGGGCACGAGGGGCAGGGGGTGCGGGCATAAACACAAGGTACCTGCAGGGTTCGGTCATGAAAACCTGGAAACGTCATGGAATTTGAAAACAGCAAATCCGACCAGAGCTTCAGCTGCTGCACTGTAACACTAATTCACTCAGTGAGAGAAACGTGCCGAAAAGTAGCTGTTCCTTTAAACTGTGAAACAGACTTAACTTCTCCAAAACACACAGAAGAGATCCTGCACGCCCGCCGCTGTCTGTAGCACTGAGAGTGAGAGAGATGGGAGGTGTGTTTGCGTGTGTTTGAAGGAAGGGGTTATGCTTATTCAGTGTAGGTCGCTTTATATATCTCTCCACATTTTCCATCGTGTACATTAAAAATAAATATTAAAATTAGAAGGAAAACAACATAGCCTGAGAGCTCAACGCAACAGTGTAGTTTTGTTTACTAATATTTTAGAGTGGCTCTAAAAGCAGGTTTTCTATCTTTTTTACACACATTTAATTTATTTTGCATCATTACACTAATTGATAAGTGATTCACATATTAAACATATTACATGTTAAATAGTTCAGTAATAAAAAATCTCTATGACCAGAAAAAAAAAATCTGCTTTAATATTTTGTTTTTGAGCCAATATTAAAAGCAAAAAAAAAAAAATTAATGAGCTGGTTGCTTCTAATATTGATTATTGTACTGTATACAGTTCTCCTGCTGTTGTCTGACAGGTTACCTGTGTGACTTAAATCTCTTTCAAGTTACTAATTTGTGTTTTTTTAACGCATATTTTAGGCTGTAATGGCCATCTCTTTCTTTCTTTCTTTGGGAAGCAGGTTTAGAAATCTCAGCCAATAATAAGAAATAAAATAGTAAAAAAATAATAAAAAATAAAATAAGTACTAATTTTAAATCAACATTTAATTAAATTATATATGTAAAACAGAAAATTCTAAAATACCATAAAAAAAACTTTGGCACGTAAAAAGTAAAAAAATTTATAAAATATAAAATAAGTAAATAGATAATAGTAAAAGTAAAGTTAAATGTTAAAAATGATAAGTGATTAAATGAATAATTGAACTAAGAACAAGAATGAAAATATAAAACATAAAAAAATAAGATTAATAATACATAAACAAAATTAAATAAATTAAAATAAACAAATATATATAATAAAATAAAATAAGAAAAAAAAGATAAACTAATAAAAAAAGTCATTTAAAACAGTCACAGTCTTTCTGATGGTGATTAGAAACTAAAAGTTTAAAATGATTCAGTGATCCCAGCGAGCTGAGTTTCAGTGATTCCTGTAGTGAATTCCAGCTCGCTGGTGTTCTGCAGCTAAAAGCAGATTTTCCCAGTTCACTAAAATCTCTTGGTACCTGAACAGGTGATCCAGCTACTGGAACGAGTCTGATATGCATTATTATTAATTAAGATCAGTGAAGAGATATAAGATGGCAGATGCCCAGAGAGTGATTTATAGATAAAAATTAGCCAATGAGATTCTCTTTGTGCAGCTAGTGAGGACCAACCAGCTCTATCATATAGTGAGCAGTGGTGAGTAGTGTAAGGGTCACCAGTAATAAATCTCAGAGCAGAATGGTAGAGTCTAATGGTTTGAGAGCACTGGCGGATGCTTTTTTATAAATTACATCACCATAGTCCAGCACTGCTAGTATGGTTGCCTCCACTATTCTTTTTCTAGTGTGCACGGGTAAACAGGATTTATTCCGATAAAGGAATCCAAGCTTTTGTCTGCACTTAATGGCCAGTTTTTTAATATGGGATTTAAAAGAAAGATTTCATCAAGCCAGATGCCGAGATATTTATATTCGCTAACTTTTTCAATGGTGGATCCTGTCAGAGTAGTAATAGTTCTGGAATTTAAAACTCCATTAGAAAATCTGGAAAACAGCATGAATTTGGTTTTATTTGCATTTAAAACCAACTTGATTTTATATAGAGCAGTCTGTAGGGTGTTAAAAGAATGTTGAAGTTTTTCTATTGCAGCATGTGCAGAATCTGCTGAGCAGTATAAGATTGAATCATCTGCATTAAGGTGTAATTTGCAGTCTAAGGTAGAGGCGGCAAGATCATTGATAAAAATATTAAATAAAACTGGACCCAGGATTAAGCCCTGTGGGACTCCTTTTGTTATGGGCTGTAGGTCTGATTTATGGTCACCAATAGACACACATTGCTTCCTGCCAGAAAGGTAATCCTGGCACCACAGGGTTGCATTATTGCTAAAACCATATAATGTAAAGAACCTAATAGTAGATCATGATCAACAGTATCAAAAGCTGTTGTAAGATCAATAAAAATGGCAGCACAGTACTTCTTCTTGTCTGGGGCCATGTATAGATCATTTAAAATCAGTGTGGTTGCAGAGATGGTGCTATGTATTTCTCTAAATCCAGATTGATAGTTATACAGGATGGAGTTTTCATAAAGAAAAGGCTGGTTATTCACTAGGGATTTTGAGGGGGTTTTGAGATTGGTCTGTAATTATTTAGATCTGCTGCATCTCCTCCTTTATGCAGAGGAATAACATGAGCTGTTTTCCAGATACTGGGAATTCTGCAGAATAAAATAGAAAGATTAAAAATGTATGTAATATGTTCTAAAATAACTGGGGTTGCGAGACGCAGAAGGTAGGGGTCCAGACCGTCCTCACCTATTGTTTTCCGAGGATTAATAGAGGAAAGGGCGTTAGCCTCTATGTATGGAGAGCATGTCTGGAGGGTGAAGATATTGAATTTCTGGGAAGCAGTAGTAGTGATGATGGGCTGATCCACGGGCAGGTTTGAGTCAGTGTTTTTAAATATCTGACCAGCTGCAGCAAAGTGTACATTAAAAGCTTGGCACAGTTCTTGCTGGTCAGAGATTAAATTACTATTGACTAGAATTTTAGTTTGGATTTGTTGGGAGTTGTTTTTAAGGAAGTTTACTGCTTTCCAGAAATCTTGTGGATTAGAGGAGCTAGTAATTTGGCTGAGGAAATAATCTGATTTGGCTTTTCTAATTGCAGAGGTGCATCTGTTTCTCAATTGTCTAAATGTAAGCCATTTCTCACATTCCCCTGTGCGTCTGGCAATTGACCAGGCTTTATTTCTTGACTGTAGCAGTGAGGAAATTTCTCCTGAAAACCAGGGGCTAGATCTGTCTATTATTCACAGTTTTTTGTATGGAGCATGTTTATTTGTCACTGAAATGAATGATTTCGTGAAATGTTCAAGTGCAACATCCACATCTGTGCTTTCAAGTGAATTTTGCTCACTGCTAAGTCAGAAAGAAAAGCTTGTTCATAAAAAATTTAAAAATGTCTTCTAACCATCATCCGAGAGCCCGTTTGTATCTTTGAACTGGTTCTAATGCACCCGATCGGACAATGATCACTAAAGCCACATTCAAAAACTCCAGCGGCAGTGATTATATCTGTTTTTAATCAAACTGACTTTAATATCAGACAAAGATAACCTGAGTAAATATAAAAATCACCTTTTAATGATGATTTTATTTATTAAAGGAAAGAAAAATATCCAAACAAATCTAGCCCTGTGTGAAAAAAGTGTGAAATAAATTAACTTTGATTAATCACACTTCAATACCAATTTCACTAGCCACAACCAGGCCTGATTACTGCCAGACTTGTAAAATCAAGAAATCACTAAAATAGAACCTGTCTGACAACATGAAGCAGATAAAAGATCTCAAAAAGCAGCACATTATTATACCCCAAATGTTAAGAAATTCAAAGACAGATTAAAAACAAAGCAATTGATCATCTATCAGTCTGGAAAAGGTTATAAAGTCATTTCTAAAGCTTTGGGACTCCAGTGAACCACAGTGAGAGCTATTATTCACTATTGTAGAAAACATGGAACACTGGTGAACCCTCTCAGGAGACCAGCTGACCAAAATTATACCAAAAGGGCATGGACAACTCATCCAGGAGGTCCCAAAAGTAACCCAGAACAACATTTAAAGAACTGCAGGTCTCACTCGCCTCAGTTAAGATCAGTTTTAATGATTCAATAATAAGAAAGAGACTGGGTAAAAATTGTCTCCATGGGAGAGTTTCTAGGAAAAACCTAAAAAAACAACAACTTATTTCACATTTGCCAACAAACATCTTAACTATTCTTTGGACATGGCAAAAGTGGAACTTTTTAAAAGGTGTGTGTCCCATTACATCATAATTTCATCATTATAAGAACATCATACTGAACATAAAACTTGGTGGTGGTAGTGTGATGGTCTGGGGCTGCTGAATCCTGAAGGAGAATATCTGGCCATCTGTTCGTGACCTCAAGCTCAGGCGTATTTGGGTTCTGCAGCAGGACAATGAACCAAAGCACACAAACAAAAAGTTCACATCTGAATGGCTTAAAAAAGACTAAATGAAGGTTTTTGGAGGGTCTAGTTAAAGTCTGATTGAGATGCTGTGGATGATCTTAAACAGGACGTTTATGCTGGAAAATCATCCAATGTGTCTGAATTAAAATAATTCTGTAAAGAAAAGTGGAACAGAATTCCTCCACAGAGATGTAAAAGACTAATTTCCAGTTATCAGTAAAGCTTGATTGCAGTTGTTGCTGCCAAGAGTAGCACAACCAAGTTATTAGGTTTAGAGGGCAAACACTTTTTACACAGGGCTAGATTGGTTTGGATAGTTTTTTTCCTTTTAATAAATAAAACTACAATTTAATAATAACAGTGCTTTTTATATTTACTCAGGTTATCTTTGTTTGATAATAAGAAAAATGTAAGTATGACAAAAAAGCAAAAATCCTAGAAATATGTAGGGAACAAATATTTTTCACACCACTGCACTGGCCCGTCGGTCAGGTAGTCTACAATCCAGGAGACAAGGGCGGCGTCTGCTTGCACTGTTGTCAGCTTATCATCCAGAAGATCAGGTCGAATGCTGTTAAATGCAGTGAAGAAATCAAAAACCATGACCCTCACAGTGCTGACTGATCTGTCTAGGTGAGCATAAACTCTGTTGAGCAGGTAGATGATGACATCCTGAACTCTCAGGCAGGACTGATAGTCCAGTAGTGAGACCAGCAATACATACCAGCGGTGCAGCGGAAGAGTAAAAGAAGCACCTTTATGGTGAAAAAACAAACCAAAACTCTCTACTAGCATGATTTGAGAGAGCACAGATTTATTAAGTTGCCTTGTCAAAAATATATTGCAAAGATAAACAATAATTAAAAAGTAGCAAAAAACACAAACAGAAGCTACTGTAATTTCATTTATTCAGAGAAAACATCTATTCAAACTAACCTGGCCCTATCTGAAAAATAATTTTCCCCTAAACCTAATAACTCGATTGTGTCACCGGCGGCAACAACTGAAATCAAGAGTTTGTGATAACTGTTAATGAGTCTTTCACATCTCTGTGGAGGAATTTTGCTCTTCTTCAACACTCACCTTAACTGAGCCAAGTGAGACCTGCAATTCTTTAGATGTGGTTTTGTGTTGTTTTGGAGTAATTTTGTGGGCCGGTCACTCCTGGGAAGGTTCACCAGTGTTCCATGTTTTCTCCATTAGTGAATAATAGCTCTCACTGTGGTTCTCTGGAGTCCCAAAGCTTTAGAAATGACTTTGTAACCTTTTCCAGACTGATAGATGATCAGTGTCACAGTTAATTCATGGGGGGATTAAATGATGATTAATTATAAAATCAAATCAAATTTATTTGTATAGCACTTTTTACAACTGATGTCACAAAGCAGCTTTACAGAAACATGATCACAGGACAAAGAATCAGGCAAAACACTAAACAAAAAATATGCAGAATACAAAAAAAACCCCAGAGAGTGTGGAGGGAAAACTCCCTCAGAGCTGTAAGAGGAAGAAACCTTGGGAGGACCAAGACTCACATTTAAGGGGGGAACATCCTACCACTGGTCAAACAGCTTTTAAATTAATTTTAAAAAGTATTTTATACATTCACATAGGTTTTATATATTCAGGAGTAAAGCAGCACCACTAATGGAAGCAGTTAGAGTTCATGTAAGCTTGGATGTAATCTGTAGTGGAGCGCAAGATGGATGATGAGCAGCTGATCTGTGGTGGGTGATGGAGAAGAGCTGACTTCAGAAACTTCCATCAGTCTGGACGGACAGGGGACATGAGAGCCTGGGGGTCCAACATCCATCGGTATCGGGTCAGACAGGTGGGCAGTCAGTAACTCTGAGGAGCAGAGAGATGGAATTAGTTTTAACTGGATTTATGTAAAACAGAGAATATAAAACAGTATCAGAGTGTGGCTAATGACTCCAGCAGATCTGAATAAAACAGCCTAACTAAAGGCAGAGAGCCAGAAGGTAACATAGACAGGAAGGCTCCCTGAAACACCGGCATCCACCCACTCCACCGTCCACAAACCTGAGTGACCGTGTGCAGTGGGAGAACAACAGCACCAGCATCTCAGTTTACCACAATTCCCTCTGTCCATGAACCCCTGGATCTGCAGACTTATCTAAAGTGAAAAACATTAATTACCAAAAGCTAAACTAAACAAGTAAGTTTTCAGTCTAGACTTAAAGATTGAGACTGCATCTCAATAAGAGAAAGCTCTTCCTCCTGCAGAGCTCCTCTGAATTTTAGGAACTACTAAGAAACCAGCACCCTGAGATCTAAGTGATCACGGTGGTTCATAATAGGAGATGAGATCTCATAAATACTCAGGAGCGAGCCCGTGTAGGGCTTTATACGTTAACAGGAGAATTTTATAGTCTATGCGGAATTTGACTGGAAGCAGTGCAGTGCTTATAGGACTGGACTAATATGCTCAAATGTTCTAGTTTTATTAAGGACCCTGGCTGCAGCATTTTGAACTAGCTAAAGTTTATTTAATTACTGCAGGAACATACTGACAGTAGTGCATTACAATAACCTAGCCTTGAGGTAATGAAGGCATTTACTCATTTTTCGGTGAAAAAAAAGCTGTTCTAGTAACATTAGATATGTGTTTATCGAATGCTAGATCTGAACCTATGATAACACCAAGGTTTTTAGCTACTGAACCAGGTGTGACGGAGAAGTCGGCCAGATTTAACATTAAGTCTGATCATTTATTTCTAGCAGCTTTGAATGTCTGTTTTATCATTATTTAATAGGAGAAAATTGTGAGACATCAATGTTTTCTCATCTTTTACACATTTCTCGATTTTCTTTATTCTCACTCACATTTCTTGATCAGAGGTTTAATTACCGCTGTTTTAATGACTTTGGGTACATGCCCCAGGGTAAACGATGAGTTTACTATCATTAACAGAAGTTTAATTATATATGGCTGTACCTGTTTTAGTCATTTTGAGGGAACTGCATCAAGTGTGCTGGTTGTGCTGTTTGATGAGGAGATAATTTTCTCTAGTTCTAGCTGTTGAAGTGGGTTAAAAACTCATCATAACTTCAGTAACTGAGTTTTGTCCTATATCAGCCACACCAGATGACATATTTATCTGTTGAATTTTATCCTGAATGTTTTCAGTTTTCTATCAAAGAAGTCCATAAAAGCGTTGCTGGTGTGAGTGGCTGGAATCTGAGATTCAGTACCTGCCTGGTTTTTAGTTAATTTGGAAATAACACTAAAGAGGCCAGATACACTGAGTGGGCTTTATAAAGTTCTTTCTATATTTGACAAGACTGCCTTTCCATGCAGAATAGAACACTTTCAGTTTAGTTGATCGATATTATTATAAATTTTGTACTAACTGCTTTAAGGTACGAGTTTGATCATTGTACCACATTGCGAGCTTTTTCTGTCTCTCTTTTTGTGTTTAAGGGGAGCTACACAATCTAAAATAATCATTTTTTAAACAACTGATTAGTTTTTCTAGTTCCAGTGAGTCTGCTGGACAGTGTACTAGAGTTGAAAATCAGGATGTGACTAAGAGACTATGTGCTATGCTGCATGAAAGTAAAACAGCACCTATCTATCTATCTATATAAAGAAATCAGTATTTGCAAATTTGTTTGTGTGTGTATGTGTTAGGGAGGATTTATCCGTATTTGTTTTTTTTTATTATACATAGGCAATTTTTTTATTTGTAATCAAGCAAGAAAAGAGGTCACTTCAACACCTACAGTTGCACTTATTTTAATTCACTGACTAGTAATAATAAGACAAAGAATGATAATAATAATAATACATAATAAAGAATATAATAATTATCTCAAAAATATACTAATACACCTCCTTCCTAATGGGGGTGTGTTTGTGTTTATATGTCAGTGTTTCTAATGGATTATCATTTCTCTCTCAGGTTGGCTGGGTGTAATCTATCAGATAAAAGCTGTGCAGATCTGGCCTCAGCTCTCAGCTCAAACTCCTCAACTCTGAGAGATCTGAACCTGAGTAATAATGAACTGCAGGATTCAGGAGTGAAGCTGCTCTCTGCTGGACTGAAGAATCCACACTGTAAACTGGAGAAACTGGGGTAAGATCATCAAAATACAATAAACAGCATCTCACCTTCACACTCACACACACACACACACATACACACACCACTGCACACACACACACACACACACACACACACAAACAAACATGATCTCTTATGCAAATTATATTAAGCAGGTGTGCTCTGACTATTAGTCTAGATGGAAACAGGGGTCCACGAGCACATAGTGGATTTTTTTCGCCACCTGTTTTTTTCTTAATCTTTGTCTATTTTAAGATTCTGACAGGTAACAGGATGAAATAATGTCCCATGACATTTATTTTTAACCCTTTAATGCATCTATGCTAATTCCGAACCAGAAAAAAATAATGAAGAAAATGGCATAGCTCCTTGAGTTAACATACATACAGACAAATGAGCTATACAGACAAATGAGCACACTTTTCCATACAATTCTGGACCAAGGAATTTAACGGAGTGGTTACTTTTTACGTTTTTTACACATTTTGACTTAATTCTGGGAAAAAATAAAAAAAATTAGCAGAAAATGTTAATTTGCCTGTACGTTTTCACGTTATACTAAATTCCTGCACACTAAATAAAAACATCCTGAGATTTTTCTTAGTCCTTAAAATGTCTACTGACAGGTAACAGGACAAAAAATGTCCCGTGGGGCTTATTTTTAACTTTTTACTACATCTATCCTAATGCCAAACCTGAAAAATAATTAATAAATTGGCATATCTCCTTAAGTTAGACAGACAAATGAGCACACTTTTCCATACAATTCTGGGCCAAGGAATTCAATAGAATGGTTATTTTTAAGTTTTTGACACATTTTGACTCAATTCTGGGACAAAGAGATTTAAAAAAATTACAGAAAATGTTAAGGTCGCATGTTTGTTTTCACATTATACTAAAATCCTGTGCACTGGATAAAAATATCTTGATATTTTTCTTAATTTTTGAAGTGTCTATTTTAAGATAATGACAGGTAACAGGACAAAAAATGTCCTGTGCAGCTTATTTTTAACCCTTTACTACACCTATCCCAAATCCGAACCTAAAAAAATATAAAGAAATTGGCATAGCTCCTTCAGTTAAAAACCTATACAGTCAAATGAGCACACTTTTCATACAAATCTTGGCCAAGGAATTCAATAGAACTCTTCTTCTCCAATTTCTGTTTTATTTATTTCTAATGAGAGAGGTTACTTTACGATCCTGCTTCTTTTCCTCCTAAGTTTTTTAGCTGTAATGTTTATAATATTTATTGATCATCCCCATCCAATAAAATATTGAGAAAAAATATTTAAAAAAGTTGCAAAACTAAAAGGTTTTGAAGATGTAGCCATGAGATAACCACTCTAATAACAGTGAAACTGTGAGACTTTTTATTCAAAGAGAAGTTTTCTTAGTTACAGTAAAGGTAAACTTAAATATGTGCACACTGGAACAAAATCGTTGGTACACTTCAGTTAAAATAAGATAAAAACACAGTAGTTGCAATTCATATAGCCACAATGTTGATACAGTTGCAACAAACAGTATATGAACCCTTTGGGATTACTTAGATTTCTGCATAAATTGGTCATTGAATGTGTTCTGATCTTCATCTAAGTCACAACAATAAACAAACACAGTCTGCTTAAACTAATATCACACAAAAATGACATGTTTGCATGGTTTTATTGAGCACAACATGTTAACATTCACAGTGAGAGGGGAAAAGTATGTGAACCCCTAGGCTAATGACATTTCTAAGAGCTAATTGGAGGCAGGATGTGATGAGATTGGATGTGTTGGTTAAAGCTGCCCTGCCCTATAAAAACACACCAGTTTTGAGTTTGCTGTTGTTAAGAAGCATTACTTGATGTAAATCATGCCTCACACAAAAGAGCTCTCAGAAGACCTACGTTCAAGAATTCCTCAAGAATGAGGAAAACATTAAACAAGAATGGAGTTCATGGGAGGAAACCACGGAGGAAGCTACGAAAAAACATTGCTGCACATTTGAACTTTGCAAAAGAGCACCTGGATGCTCCACAGCAGTACTGGCTAAATATACTGTGGACAGATTAAACCAAATTTGAGTTGTTTGGAAGGAACACACAATGTTATGTATGGAGAAAAAAGGCACAGCATTTCCCCAGTTTACCAAGACATTTTGCAGGAAAACTTAAGACCATCTGTCCACCAACTGAACCTCAACAGAGGATGGATGATGCAACAGGACAACGACCCAAAACATAGAAACAAATCAACAATCGAACGGCTTCTACAGAAGAAAATACGCCTTCTGGAGAGTCCTGACCTCCTGAACCCAATAGAGATGCTGTGGCATCATGACCTCAAGAGGGTGATTCACACCAGATATCCTGAGAATATTACAGCTGAACTGAAACAGTTTAGTGAAGAGGAATGATCCAGAATTCCTCCTGACCGTTCTGCAGGTCTGATCAGCAGCTACAGGAAACGATTGGTTGAGGTTTTTGCTGCCAAAGGAGGATCAACCAGTTATTAAATCCAAAGGTTCACATAGTTTTTCTACCCTCACTGTGAATGTTAACATGTTGCATTCAATAAAACCATGCAAACATATTTTTTGTGTGGTATTAGTTTAAGCAGAGTGTGTTTGTCTATTGTTGTGACTTAGATGAAGATCAGAACACATTTAATGACCAATTTATGCAGAAATCCAAGTAATCCCAAAAGGTTCACAAACTTTTTCTTACAACTGTATATCTTTAAACTGAAAAAAGTAATAAATGTAAAAATACTAAACCTAATGAAAATCAGACATTAGATTATTTAGAGACAGGCTGATGACGCTGTAACGCTACCCTCTCACAAGACAGAGTGTGATCAGCAAGATGGCAGCCCACAGTGACTAACCAAAACAAACATTGGAAGCTTCCGAATATGTATACTTTTTTTCTCTTCAAATAAACAACAAACAAACACAAAACCAAAACCTGTGCTAGAAGAACTCATTGAGGAGTACTACCACCTGTTCTGCAGCATGAGCTCAGACAAAAAAGAAAAAATGAGGTCAACTCCTACCTCTAAAAGACCACGTCCTCCCAGCTCACCTGGAGACTCGGAGGGACAGGAGTCCCCGTCCCACACAGAGGTTCGTGAAATCCTCATCTCCATCGACTCCAAGCTCGCTACTCTGGATACGAGGATCTCACTAGTGGAGCTCCTGCATAAAGAGTTCCAGGCGCTGCGTGAAAGCCTGGAGTTCAGCCAGGAGCAGGTCACGTCTCTGGCAAAGGAGAACAAAACACTACAGCACAATACAAACACCATCACAAACCAACTCTCATCTGTTCTCAAGGAAAACAAGGAAATGAAACGGACAATACTCAACTTACAAACTCACAGTATGAGGAACAATGTTGTGTTTTTTTCGGGATCCCCAAAACCCCAGAAAAACTGGTCACGGAGTTCATAATCTCCAAACTAAAAAAAAAACCCACCTGAAACAGCCAACACCATAACCTTTCACCGCGTGCACCGCATGGGAGGAATAAACTCACAATACAAACGCCCCAGACCCATTGTAGCAAAAGTGGAACACTATAAACACAAACAATATTCAGCAAAGGAAAGAACTGAAAGGAACAAACTATGACATTAACCAAATCAGTAGAACACAATCATATATTTACAGCCAATTATAACTCTAGACAAAGAGGTGTAGCCATTTTAATACATAACAAAATCACATTCACACACAATACTACAATCACAGACCCAGATGAACGATTTATCATCATAAATATCACCATTAACAACCACACTTTTACCATTGCTAACATCTACAGACCAAATATTGACAATCCCTCATTTTTTCATGACTTTTTTACACAAATTTCCTCACTATCTAACTCTTCAATTATAATCAGATGCGATTTTAATGCAGTTATAGATTCATCTTTAGACCAATCAGCTCATACTCAGAACACACGCAACTGGAATTCCACTGAAATAATAAAACAGTACATGCAGGATTTTGGTCTTGGTGATGGGTGGCGACAAAATCATCCAACAAACAAAGAAATCACATTTTACTCAGCAGTACATAAATCATATTCACGCGTTGATTATTTACTAATTATTAATTCAATTTTCTCAAACATTGAACATATACAAATTCACCCTATCACAATAAGTGACCATGCACCTCTCTCAATGATATGGAATTCAAACACTGAATACATACTGAAAATATTTAGCAAATCTCATTAAGCTTAAGAAAGAAAAACATATTTTTCCAACCATAAAAAGATACCTGATACCTGATGAAATTAAAGACACCTTTAAAGATTTTTAAAAATGTTTATTCATTAGGCAATGAAACCAACTTAGATGAAATCAGTAACTTCCTGGACCACATCAAACTGCCTAAATTAACCAAAAACCAAAAACATACACTTGAAATATCATTATCTCCAATAAAGCACCAGGACCTGACGGATTCCCTGCTGAGTTTTATAAACACTTTTGGTCATCCCTATCTCAACTGTTTTACAGAATGATATCAGAAATTAAACAAAATGCAAATCTACCAACAAACATGAATACTGCAATCATCTCCCTTCACCTTAAACCAAACAAAGACCCTACCCTACCATCCAGCTACAGACCATTATCATTAATAAATACAGACACAAGAATAATCAGCAAGGCTCTAGATAACAGAATAGAAACAATAATCCATAATTTAATACATCCTGATCAAACTGGGTTTCTCAAGGATCGACATTCATCCACCAATATGTGCAGATTAGTGAACATAATAGATTACACCTCTCACCAGAACATACCAACAGCAGTTGTTACCCTGGATGCAGAGAAAGCCTTTGATAGAGTGAACTGGAAACTCTTATTCACCACACTGCACAAACTCGGGTTTGGAGAATCATTTATTAATTAGGGCCCGAGCACCGAAGGCGCAGGCGAAGCCTGCACCGGAGGTGCAAAGCCCTATTGTTTTTGGTCCGTTTATTAGGGCCCGAGCACCGAAGGCGCAGGCGAAGCCTGCACCGGAGGTGCAAAGCCCTATTGTTTTTGGTCCGTTTATTATTATTATTATTATTATTATTATATTCAGGTTCGCCCATTTTTGAGGCCTTTCCGATACTCGAAAACTCATACAAATTGGCATAGGCCTAAAACTCAGCGAAAATGAAAAAGTTACATAAGGCATGGGCGTGGTCGTGGTTCAGGAGCTCTATAGCGCCCCCAAACGTAGGCAGTGGCCGGGATGAAGTTTGTCCAATGTGCACCAACTTTGGTACGCTCATTGACCTCCTCATAAAGAACAAGAATCACTTGGATTTATCTGACTCCACCCAACAGGAAGTCGGCCATTTTGGCAGGAAGTCGCAAAATATAAAGTTTCCCGCTGGGTTTCGGAGGGGTTATGATGTTCGAAAACTCATAAAACTTGAAAAGCTTATTTGGCTCAGGATGTACTTTGATAATGAACTCGAATTTCGCACTTTTGATTTTCATCAGCTCTCTAGCGCCACCAAGTTTACATGACATTTATGGAAAGCGCTCAGCCTCTTGATAATTGGCAGATTCATTTAGGCCTCGAAATGATTTAGATATGTATTGTCATTTTTGTTGTGTGTAGCTAGATGACTCTACAGCGCCCCCTATTTGGTTGGGCTAATAAATTAGCCGTGACCTTCTCAAAAATTCTCAGATATTCTCGATTTTTGGCAGAAACATAGACAATATGATTCCGCACATATTAGCAATCGGCATGCATTGGCTCCGCCCAACCGGAAGTCGGCCATTTTGGAATTTGTGGAATTTTTACACATTTTTCACAAACTCATTCGAACTCCTCCTAGAGTTTTCGTCAGATTATCTCTAAATTGTCAGAGGATAGGCTTCAGACATACTTGGTGATAAATTGCGAAGGAATAGTCGATAGCTGAAACGACGACGTAACAGCGGGTAATTAATTTAATGGAGACGCAACACTAGCCCAAATAGAAACATTAGCATGGTCAGAACACAGGTGTTTGAAAAATCATGAAACTTTACAGAAACATAATAGACATCATTACACACATTGTCACCATTGGTGTGATTGACTCCGCCCAACAGGAAGTCAGCCATTTTGAAATATGTGCATTTTACACACATTTTTTGCATACTTTGTCAAACTCCTCCTAGGGAATTTATTGAATACTCTTGATATTTGTCAGCAAAAAACTACTACCATCCGTGATGATAAATTGCGAAGGAATAGTCGATATCTTAAACGAGGACGAAATGGCGGACAGTTGAACTGCTTGAGATGCCCCATTAAAACAGGAAGTGAATACATTCTGGTGTTAGTAGGTGTTTGAGGAGGTTAAAAAGGTTGAAAACTCTCGAAAATTTACAGGCCTGCTTGAACTAAGCAGTACTTTCATCTGAAATTAAAATTTCTTGTATACGTATTTCATTGGCTCTATAGCGCCACCTAGGTTTCAATGCATATTTGACATTACGGGAATGCTCAAAACCTCTTGAAAATTGACAGATTGCATAAGACCTAAAAACACTTTACAAATATTTTGACAATTTTTTCATGTATAGCTAGCAGACTCTACAGCGCCCCCTAATTCGTTTGTTTAATAAATTAGCTGTGGATGTGTCAAAATTTGTCTAATCTTCTCAAATTTTGGTAGGATCGTAGATAGTATGACCCTGCACATATTTGCAATTGGCTTGTATTAGCTCCGCCCAACAGGAAGTCGGCCATATTGGAATTTGTAATATTTTTACAAATTTTTCACAAACTAATTTAAACTGCTCCTAAAGTCTTTGTCAGATTACCTCTTATTTCGCTGTAAATGAACAACAGACATATTTGATGATAATTGCCAAAGGATTAGTTGATCGGTAAAACGGTGACCCAATGGCGAGCAATTGAGTCACTAGAGACGCAACACTAAACCAAAGTGAAACCATGACATGGTCAGAAAACAGATTATTGAAAATTCATGAAACTTGGCAAAAACACAAAAGACATCATTACACACATTTTCAGCATTGGTAGGACTGACTCCGCCCAACAGGAAGTCGGCCATTTTGAAATATCTGCATTTTACACACATTTTTTGTGTACATTGTCAAACTACTCCTAGCAAATTTGATGAATTCTCTTGGTATTTGGTAAAAATAAACATTGAACATATCTGATGATAAATTGTGAAGGAATAGTCGATATCTCAAACGAGGACGAAATGGCAGATGGTTGAATTTTTGAGATCCCACATCAAAACAGGAGGTGAAAACCTAGGTAATGCCAGGTGTTTTGAGGAGGTTATAACGGAGAAAAACTCACAAAATTTGACCAGCCTGCTTATCTAAGGCTGTTGTTTGATGTAGAATTAGAATTTCAAATACATGTATTTTAACAGCGCCATAGCGCCACCTGTATTTTAAATGGATATTTCACATGTTTAACAGGATAGAAAACTCTTGAAAATTGGCACACTCAATAAGACCTCAAAATTACTTTTACCGGATTCTCGGTTTGGCCCGGTACGATTTGCGCTGTTGTGCGAGGGCCCTACGTCCCCCTGTGACAGGGGGACAACTCGTTATTATTATTATTATTCTGCCTCTTTGCGTCCATTTTTGAGGCATTTCCGATACTCGAAAACTCAGGCATTTTGGCACAGGCCTCAAGCTCGGCGAAAATTTTAAAGTTCCATAGAGGCTGGACTTTGGCGTTGTTCAGGAGCTCTATAGCGCCCCCAAACGTCGGCAGTGGCCGGGATGAAGTTTGTCCAACGTGCACCAACTTTGGTATGCTCATTGACCTCCTCATAAACAACAAGAATCACTAGATTTTATTTGACTCCGCCCAACAGGAAGTCGGCCATTTTGACAGGAATTTGCAAAATAAAAAGTTTCCCGCTGGGTTTCGGAGTGGTTAGGATGTTTGAAAACTCCTAAAATTTTACAGAGCTATTTGGCCTTGGCCATACTTTGACCGTAAGTTGGAATTTCGTAAATTCGTCTTTCATCAGCTCTCTAGCGCCACCTATTTTATATCATATTTATGAAAAGCTCTCAGCCTCTTGATGATTGGTAGATTCAATAAGTCTTTGAAATGATTTAGGAATATTTTGTCGTTTTTCTCATGTGTAGCTAGAGGACTCTACAGCGCCCCCTATTTTGTTTAGGCCATTAAATTAGCTGTAGCTGTCTCAAAATTTCTCCAATATTCTCGATTTTTGGCAACAACATAGAAACTATCATCCCGCACATATTACCCTTTGGCTTGTACTAGCTCCGCCCAACAGGAAGTCGGCCATTTTGAAATTTGTGGAATTTTTACACATTTTTCACGAACTCATTCAAACTCCTCCTAGAGTCTTTGTCATATTAGCTCTAAATTTGGTATGGATAGGCTCCAGACATACATGGTGATAAATTGCAAAGGAATAGTCGATAGCTGAAACGATGACGTAATGGCGGACAATTTATTTAATGGAGACGCAACACTAGACCAAAGTGAAACCATGACACAGTCATAAAACAGATTATTGAAAAATCATGAAACTTGGTAAAAACACAAGAGACATCATAAGACACGTTTTTAGTATTGGAATGATTGACTCCGCCCAACAGGAAGTCGGCCATTTTGAAATATGTGCATTTTACACACATTTTTTGCATACTTTGTCGAACTCCTCCTAGGGAATTTGTTGAATACTCTTGATATTTGTCAGTAATAAACTACTAACACACCTGATGATAAATTGCGAAGGAATAGTCGATATCTTAAACGAGGACGAAATGTCGGACAGTTGAATTGCTTGAGATGCCCCGTTAAAACAGGAAGTGAATACATTCTGGTGTTAGTAGGTGTTTGAGGAGGTTAAAAAGGTTAAAAACTCTCAAAAATTTACAGGCCTGCTTGATTTAAGCAGTACTTTGATCTGAAATTAAAATTTCATATATACGTATTTCATTGGCTCTATAGCGCCACCTAGGTTTCAATGCATATTTGACATTACGGGAATGCTCAAAACCTCTTGAAAATTGACTGATTGCATAAGACCTAAAAACACTTTACAAATATTTTGACAATTTTTTCATGTATAGCTAGCGGACTCTACAGCGCCCCCTAATTGGTTCGTTTAATAAATTAGCTGTGGATGTTTCAAAATTTGTCTAATCTTCTCAAATTTTGGTAGGATCGTAGATAGTATGACCCTGCACATATTTGCAATTGGCTTGTATTAGCTCCGCCCCACAGGAAGTCGGCCATATTGGAATTTGTAATATTTTTACACATTTTTCACAAACTCATTTAAACTGCTCATAAAGTCTTTGTCAGATTACCTCTTATTTCGCTGTAAATGAACAACAGACATATTTGATGATAACTGCCAAAGGATTAGTTGATCGGTAAAACGGTGACCCAATAGCGAGCAATTGATTCACTAGAGACGCAACACTAAACCAATGTGAAACCATGACACGGTCAGAAAACAGATTATTGAAAATTCATGAAACTTGGCAAAAACACTAAAGACATCATTACACACATTTTCAGCATTGGTAGGACTGACTCCGCCCAACAGGAAGTCGGCCATTTTGAAATATCTGCATTTTACACACATTTTTTGTGTACATTGTCAAACTACTCCTAGCAAATTTGTTGAATTCTCTTGGTATTTGGTAAAAATAAACATTGAACATATCTGATGATAAATTGTGAAGGAATAGTCGATATCTCAAACGAGGACGAAATGGCAGATGGTTGAATTTGTGAGATTCCACATCAAAACAGGAGGTCAAAACCTAGGTAATGCCAGGTGTTTTGAGGAGGTTATAACGGAGAAAAACTCACAAAATTTGACCGGCCTGCTTATCTAAGGCTGTTCTTTGATGTAGAATTAGAATTTCAAATACATGTATTTTAACAGCGCTAAAGCGCCACCTGTATTTTAAATGGATATTTCACGTGTTTAACAGGATAGAAAACTCTTGAAAATTGGCACACTCAATAAGACCTTAAAATTACTTTTACCGGTTTCTCGGTTTGGCCCGGTACGATTTGCGCTGTTGTGCGAGGGCCCTACGTCCCCCTGTGACAGGGGGACAACTCGTTATTATTATTATTATTATTATTATTATTATTCTGCCTCTTTGCGTCCATTTTTGAGGCATTTCCGATACTCGAAAACTCACGCATTTTGGCCCAGGCCTCAAGCTCGGCGAAAATTTTAAAGTTCCATAGAGGCTGGACTTAGGCGTGGTTCAGGAGCTCTATAGCGCCCCCAAACGTAGGCAGTGGCTGGGATGAAGTTTGTCCAATGTACACCAACTTTGGTATGCTCATTGACCTCCTCATAAAGAACAAGGATCAATTTGATTTATTTGACTCAGCCCAACAGGAAGTCGGCCATTTTGACAGGAAGTTGCAAAATAAAAAGTTTCCCGCTGGGTTTCGGAGGGGTTAAGATGCTTGAAAACTCCTAAAATTTTACAGAGCTATTTAGCTTAGGCCAAACTTTGACCTTCAGTTGGAATTTCGTAAATTCGTGTTTCATCAGCTCTCTAGCGCCACCTATTTTATATCACATTTATAAAAAGCTCTCAGCCTCTTGATAATTGGCAGATTCAATAAGTCTTTGAAATTATTTAGAAATATTTTGTCGTTTTTCTCATGTGTAGCTAGATGACTCTACAGCGCCCCCTGTTTTATTTAGGCCATTAAATTAGCTGTAGCTGTCTCAAAATTTCTCCAATATTCTCGATTTTTGGCAACAACATAGAGAGTATCATCCCGCACATATTACCCATTGGCTGGTATTAGCTCTGCCCAACAGGAAGTCGGACATTTTGAAATTTGTGGAATTTTTACACATTTTTCACGAACTCATTCAAACTCCTCCTAGAGTCTTTGTCAGATTATCTCTAAATTGGGCGTGGGTAGGCTCCAGAAATACGTGGTGATAAATTGCGAAGGAATAGTCGATAGCTGAAACGATGACGTAATGGCAGGCAATTAATTTAATGGAGAAGCAACACTAAACAAAAGTGAAACCATGACACGGTCATAACACAGATGATTGAAAATTCATGAAACTTGGCAAAAACACAAGAGACATCATAAGACACGTTTTTAGTATTGGTAAGACTGACTCCGCCCAACAGGAAGTTGGCCATTTTGAAAAAAGTGTGTTTTACACACATTTTTTGCATACTTTGTCGAACTCCTCCTAGGGAATTTTTTGAGTACTCTTGATATTTGTCTGTAATAAACTGCTAACATACTTGATTGTAAATTGCGAAGGAATAGTCGATATCTTAAACGAGGACGAAATGGCGGACAGTTGAATTGCTTGAGATGCCCCGTTAAAACAGGAAGTGAATACATTCTGGTGTTAGTAGGTGTTTGAGGAGGTTAAAAAGGTTGAAAACTCTTGAAAATTTACAGGCCTGCTTGATTTAAGCAGTAGTTTGATCTGAAATTAAAATTTCATATATACGTATTTCATTGGCTCTATAGCGCCACCTAGGTTTCAATGCATATTTGACATTACGGGAATGCTCAAAACCTCTTGAAAATTGACAGATTGCATAAGACCTAAAAACACTTTACAAATATTTTGACATTTTTTTCATGTATAGCTAGCGGACTCTACAGCGCCCCCTAATTTGTTCATTTAATAAATTAGCTGTGGATGTGTCAAAATTTGTCTAATCTTCTCAAATTTTGGTAGGAGTGTAGATAGTATGACCCTGCACATATTTGCAATTGGCTTGTATTAGCTCCGCCCAACAGGAAGTCGGCCATATTGGAATTTGTAATATTTTTACAAATTTTTCACAAACTCATTTAAACTGCTCCTAAAGTCTTTGTCAGATTACCTCTTATTTCGCTGTAAATGAACAACAGACATATTTGATGATAACTGCCAAAGGATTAGTTGATCGGTAAAACGGTGACCCAATGGCGAGCAATTGATTCACTAGAGACGCAACACTAAACCAAAGTGAAACCATGAAACGGTCAGAAAACAGATTTTTGAAAATTCATGAAACTTGGCAAAAACACAAAAGACATCATTACACACATTTTCAGCATTGGTAGGACTGACTCCGCCCAACCGGAAGTCGGCCATTTTGAAATATCTGCATTTTACACACATTTTTTGTGTACATTGTCAAACTACTCCTAGCAAATTTGATGAATTCTCTTGGTATTTGGTAAAAATAAACATTGAACATATCTGATGATAAATTGTGAAGGAATAGTCGATATCTCAAACGAGGACGAAATGGCAGATGGTTGAATTTTTGAGATCCCACATCAAAACAGGAGGTGAAAACCTAGGTAATGCCAGGTGTTTTGAGGAGGTTATAACGGAGAAAAACTCACAAAATTTGAGCAGCCTGCTTATCTAAGGCTGTTGTTTGATGTAGAATTAGAATTTCAAATACATGTATTTTAACAGCGCCATAGCGCCACCTGTATTTTAAATGGATATTTCACATGTTTAACAGGATAGAAAACTCTTGAAAATTGGCACACTCAATAAGACCTCAAAATTACTTTTACCGGTTTCTCGGTTTGGCCCGGTACGATTTGCGCTGTTGTGCGAGGGCCCTACGTCCCCCTGTGACAGGGGGACAACTCGTTATTATTATTATTCTGCCTCTTTGCGTCCATTTTTGAGGCATTTCCGATACTCGAAAACTCACGCATTTTGGCACAGGCCTCAAGCTCGGCGAAAATTTTAAAGTTCCATAGAGGCTGGACTTTGGCGTTGTTCAGGAGCTCTATAGCGCCCCCAAACGTCGGCAGTGGCCGGGATGAAGTTTGTCCAACGTGCACCAACTTTGGTACGCTCATTGACATCCTCATAATCAACAAGAATCACTAGGTTTTATTTGACTCCGCCCAACAGGAAGTCGGCCATTTTGACAGGAAGTTGCAAAATAAAAAGTTTCCCGCTGGGTTTCGGAGTGGTTAGGATGTTTGAAAACTCCCAAAATTTTACAGAGCTATTTGGCTTAGGCCATACTTTGACCGTAAGTTGGAATTTCGTAAATTCGTCTTTCATCAGCTCTCTAGCGCCACCTATTTTATATCATATTTATGAAAAGCTCTCAGCCTCTTGATGATTGGCAGATTCAATAAGTCTTTGAAATGATTTAGGAATATTTTGTCGTTTTTCTCATGTGTAGCTAGAGGACTCTACAGCGCCCCCTATTTTGTTTAGGCCATTAAATTAGCTGTAGCTGTCTCAAAATTTCTCCAATATTCTCGATTTTTGGCAACAACATAGAAACTATCATCCCGCACATATTACCCTTTGGCTTGTACTAGCTCCGCCCAACAGGAAGTCGGCCATTTTGAAATTTGTGGAATTTTTACACATTTTTCACGAACTCATTCAAACTCCTCCTAGAGTCTTTGTCATATTACCTCTAAATTTGGTATGCATAGGCTCCAGACATACCTGGTGATAAATTGCGAAGGAATAGTCGATAGCTGAAACGATGACGTAATGGCGGACAATTAATTTAATGAAGACGCAACACTAGACCAAAGTGAAACCATGACACAGTCATAAAACAGATTATTGAAAAATCATGAAACTTGGTAAAAACACAAGAGACATCATAAGACACGTTTTTAGTATTGGAATGATTGACTCCGCCCAACAGGAAGTCGGCCATTTTGAAATATGTGCATTTTACACACATTTTTTGCATACTTTGTCGAACTCCTCCTAGGGAATTTGTTGAATACTCTTGATATTTGTCAGTAATAAACTACTAAGACACCTGATGATAAATTGCGAAGGAATAGTCGATATCTTAAATGAGGACGAAATGGCGGACAGTTGAATTGCTTGAGATGCCCCGTTAAAACAGGAAGTGAATACATTCTGGTGTTAGTAGGTGTTTGAGGAGGTTAAAAAGGTTAAAAACTCTCAAAAATTTACAGGCCTGCTTGATTTAAGCAGTACTTTGATCTGAAATAAAAATTTCATATATACGTATTTCATTGGCTCTATAGCGCCACCTAGGTTTCAATGCATATTTGACATTACGGGAATGCTCAAAACCTCTTGAAAATTGACAGATTGCATAAGACCTAAAAACACTTTACAAATATTTTGACAATTTTTTCATGTATAGCTAGCGGACTCTACAGCGCCCCCTAATTGGTTCGTTTAATAAATTAGCTGTGGATGTGTCAAAATTTGTCTAATCTTCTCAAATTTTGGTAGGATCGTAGATAGTATGACCCTGCACATATTTGCAATTGGCTTGTATTAGCTCCGTCCCACAGGAAGTCGGCCATATTGGAATTTGTAATATTTTTACACATTTTTCACAAACTCGTTTAAACTGCTCCTAAAGTCTTTGTCAGATTACCTCTTATTTCGCTGTAAATGAACAACAGACATATTTGATGATAACTGCCAAAGGATTAGTTGATCGGTAAAACGGTGACCCAATGGCGAGCAATTGATTCACTAGAGACGCAACACTAAACCAATGTGAAACCATGACACGGTCAGAAAACAGATTATTGAAAATTCATGAAACTTGGCAAAAACACAAAAGACATCATTACACACATTTTCAGCATTGGTAGGACTGACTCCGCCCAACAGGAAGTCGGCCATTTTGAAATATCTGCATTTTACACACATTTTTTGTGTACATTGTCAAACTACTCCTAGCAAATTTGTTGAATTCTTTTGGTATTTGGTAAAAATAAACATTGAACATATCTGATGATAAATTGTGAAGGAATAGTCGATATCTCAAACGAGGACGAAATGGCAGATGGTTGAATTTGTGAGATGCCACATCAAAACAGGAGGTCAAAACCTAGGTAATGCCAGGTGTTTTGAGGAGGTTATAACGGAGAAAAACTCACAAAATTTGACCGGCCTGCTTATCTAAGGCTGTTCTTTGATGTAGAATTAGAATTTCAAATACATGTATTTTAACAGCGCTAAAGCGCCACCTGTATTTTAAATGGATATTTCACGTGTTTAACAGGATAGAAAACTCTTGAAAATTGGCACACTCAATAAGACCTTAAAATTACTTTTACCGGTTTCTCGGTTTGGCCCGGTACGATTTGCGCTGTTGTGCGAGGGCCCTACGTCCCCCTGTGACAGGGGGACAACTCGTTATTATTAATTTTATTTACAAACTTCGCGCCCATTTTTGAGGCCTTTCCGATACTCGAAAACTCATGCATTTTGGCACAGACATCAAAACCCGTGAAAATTTTGAAATTCCATGGTTCATGGGTTTGGGCGTGGTTCAGGAGCTCTATAGCGCCCCCAAACGTTGCCAGTGGCCGGGATGAAGTTTGTCCAATATGCACCAACTTTGGTACACTCATTGACCTCCTCATGCAGAACAATAATCACTCGGTTTTATCAGACTCTGCTCAACAGGAAGTCTGACTAGACAAGGATGCTGTCAGCCCGCCGACTCCACCCTCTCCTGCCCAACAGCTCTTGGCTTCACCGTAGTTTTAATCACCGGCCCCACCCTGAGCACCTGAACTCTATTACCAGCTCTATAAAGGAGCTCCAGTTAAGAGACTCTCTGCGAAGTCTTAGCATTTCATTTGAACTCTAAGCTCTGAGCATTATTAGGGCCCGAGCACCGAAGGCGCAGGCGAAGCCTGCACCGGAGGTGCAAAGCCCTAATAATGCTCAGAGCTTAGAGTTCAAATGAAATGCTAAGACTTGCTAAGACTGCCCGAGCACCGAAGGCGCAGGCGAAGCCTGCACCGGAGGTGCAAAGCCCTATTGTTTTTGGAATGTTTATTATTATTAGGGCCCGAGCACCGAAGGCGCAGGCGAAGCCTGCACCGGAGGTGCAAAGCCCTATTGTTTTTGGAATGTTTATTATTATTATTATTATTATTTTTATTTACAAACTTCGCGCCCATTTTTGAGGCCTTTCCGATACTCGAAAACTCAGACATCAAAACCCGTGAAAATTTTGAAATTCCATGGTTCATGGGTTTGGGCGTGGTTCAGGAGCTCTATAGCGCCCCCAAACGTTGCCAGTGGCCGGGATGAAGTTTGTCCAATATGCACCAACTTTGGTACACTCATTGACCTCCTCATGCAGAACAATAATCACTCGGTTTTATCAGACTCCGCTCAACAGGAAGTCTGCCATTTTGACAGGAAGTCGCAAAATAAAAAGTTTCCCGTGCTGGTTTGGAGGGGTTATGATGTTTGAAAACTCATAAAACTTGACAGGTCTATCTGGCTTAGGCCGTACTTTGAGAATTAATTCGAATTTTGTAAATTCATCTTTAACCAGCTCTCTAGCGCCACCTTTTTTACATCACATTTATGGAAAGCACTCAGCCTCTTGATAATTGGAAGATTCAATAAGGCCTGTGAAGGAATGCAGAACAATAATCACTCGGTTTTATCAGACTCCGCTCAACAGGAAGTCTGCCATTTTGACAGGAAGTCGCAAAATAAAAAGTTTCCCGTGCTGGTTTGGAGGGGTTATGATGTTTGAAAACTCATAAAACTTGACAGGTCTATCTGGCTTAGGCCGTACTTTGAGAATTAATTCGAATTTTGTAAATTCATCTTTAACCAGCTCTCTAGCGCCACCTTTTTTACATCACATTTATGGAAAGCACTCAGCCTCTTGATAATTGACAGATTCAATAAGGCCTCAAAATTATTTAGAAACGTTTTGTCATTTTTTTTTGTGTGTAGCTAAATGACTCTACAGCGCCCCCTATTTATTTTAGCTAATTAATTAACTGTGGCCTTCTCAAAAATTCTCCAATATTCATGATATTTGGTAGAAACATAGACAACATGATCCCGCACATATTACCAATAGGCATGCATTTGCTCCGCCCAACAGGAAGTCGGCCATATTGGAATTTGTGACATTTTTACACATTTTTCACATACTCATTCGAACTCCTCCTAGAGTCTTTGTCAGATTACCTCAAAATTGGGCGTGGATAGGCTCCAGACATAAGTGGAGATAAATTGCGAAGGAATAGTCAATAGCTGAAACGGTGTCGTAATGGCGGGCAATTGATTAACTAGAGACGCAACACTAAACCAAAGTGAAACCATGACACGGTCAGAACACAGATGATTGGAAATTCCTGAAATTTGGCGAAAACACAAGAGACATCATTAGACACGTTTGCCGTATTGGTAGGACTGACTCCACCCAACAGGAAGTCGGCCATTTTGAAATATGTGCATTTTACACACATTTTTTGCATACTTTGTCGAACTCCTCCTAGGGAATTTGTTGAATACTCTTGATATTTATCAACAATAAACTACTAAGACACCTGATGATAAATTGCGAAGGAATAGTCGATATCTTAAACGGGGACGAAATGGCAGACAGTTGAATTGCTTGAGATACCCCATTAAAACAGGAAGTGAATACATTCTTGTGTTGGTAGGTGTTTGAGGAGGTTAAAATGGATGAAAACTCACAAAACTTTACAGGCCTGCTTGTTTTACGTGGTCCTTTGGTCTGAAATTGAAATTTCATATATACGCATTTCATTGGCTCTATAGCGCCACCTAGGTTTCAATGAATATTTGACATTACGGGAATAATCAAAAACGCTTGAAAATTGTCAGATTGCATAGGACCTAAAAACACATTACAAATATTGTGATAATTTTTTCATGTGTAGCTAGCTGACTCTACAGCGCCCCCTAATTTGTTCAGTTAATAAATTAGCTTTGGATGTGTCAAAATTGGTCTAATGTTCTACAATTTTGGTAGGAATGTAGATACTTTGACCCTGCACATATTTGCAATTGGCTTGTATTAGCTCCGCCCAACAGGAAGTCGGCCATATTGGAATTTGTAAGATTTTTACACTTTTTTCACAAACTCATTTAAACTGCTCCTAAAGTCTTTGTCAGATTACCTCTTATTTCACTGTAAATGAACAACAGACATATTTGATGAAAACTGCCAAAGGATTAGTTGATCGCTAAAACAGTGACGTAATGGCGGGCAATTGATTGACTAGAGACGCAACACTAAACCAAAGTGAAACCATGACACGGTCAGAACACAGATGATTGAAAATTCATGAAACTTGGCAAAAACACAAGAGACATCATTACACACGTTTTCAGTATTGGTAGGACTGACTCCGCCCAACAGGAAGTCTGCCATTTTGAAATATCTGCATTTTACATACATTTTTTGCGTATGTTGTCAAACTACTCCTAGAAATTTTGTTGAATTCTCTTGGTATTTGGTAAAAATAAACACTAAAAATATCTGATGACAAATTGTGAAGGAATAGTCGATATCTTAAACGAGGACGAAATGACGGACGGTTGAATTTTTGAGATGCCACCTCAAAACAGGAAGTTGACACCTAGGTAATGCAAGGTGTTTTGAGGAGGTTATAACTGAGGAAAACTCACAAAATTTGACCGGCCTGCTTATCTGAGGCGGTTCTTTGATCTAGAATTAAAAATTCAAATACATGTGTTTTCACAGCTCTATAGCGCCACCTATATTTTAAATGAATATTTGACATTTTTGGCAGAATAGAAAACTCTTGAAAATTGGCACACTCAATGAGACCTCAAAATTACTTTCACCGGTTTCTCGGTTTGGCCCGGTACGATTTGCGCTGGTGTGCGAGGGCCCTACGTCCCCCTGTGACAGGGGGACAACTCGTTATTATTATTAGGGCCCGAGCACCGAAGGCGCAGGCGAAGCCTGCACCGGAGGTGCAAAGCCCTATTGTTTTTGGTCCGTTTATTATTATTATTATTAGGGCCCGAGCACCGAAGGCGCAGGCGAAGCCTGCACCGGAGGTGCAAAGCCCTATTGTTTTTGGTCCGTTTATTAGGGCCCGAGCACCGAAGGCGCAGGCGAAGCCTGCACCGGAGGTGCAAAGCCCTATTGTTTTTGGTCCGTTTATTATTATTATTATTAGGGCCTGAGCACCGAAGGCGCAGGCGAAGCCTGCACCGGAGGTGCAAAGCCCTATTGTTTTTGGAATGTTTAATATTATTATTAGGGCCCGAGCACCGAAGGCGCAGGCGAAGCCTGCACCGGAGGTGCAAAGCCCTATTGTTTTTGGTCCGTTTATTATTATTATTATTATTATTTTTATTTTTAAACTTTGCGCCCATTTTTGAGGCCTTTCTGATAGTCGAAAACTCTTGAATTTTGGCACAGACATTAAGGCCGGTGAAAAATTTAAAATTTCATGGTTCCTGGGCTTGGGCGTTGATCAGGAGCTCTATAGCGCCCCCAAACGTTGCCAGTGGCCGGGATAAAGTTTGTCCAATGTGCACCAACTTTGGTACGCTCATTGACCTCATTATACCGATCAAGAATCACTTGGATTTATTTGACTCCGCCTAACAGGAAGTCGGCCATTTTGGCAGGAAGTCGCAAAATAAAAAGTTTCCCGTGGCGTTTTGGGTGGGTTACGATGTTCGAAAACTCATAAAATTTCACAGGCCTATTGGGCATAGGCTGTACTTTGATGTTAAATTGGAATTTTTCATATTCATAATTTATCAGCTCTCTAGCGCCACCTATTTTATATGACATTTATAGAAAGCTCTTAGCCTCTTCTAAATTAGCAGACCCAATAATGCCTTTAAATGATTTCGAGAAATGTAATCATTTTTCTAATTTGGTGCTAAATGACTCTACAGCGCCCCCTATTTGGTTTAGGCTAATAAATTAGCGGTAGCTGTCTCAAATTTTCCCCAGTGTTCAAATTTTTTGGTACAAACATAGATATTACGATGCCACACATAATACCCATTGGCATGTATTAGCTCCGCCCAACAGGAAGTCGGCCATTTTGAAAAATGTTAAATTTTTAAACATTTTTCACATACTCATTCGAACTCCTCCTAGAGTCTTTGTCAGATTAAAACTAAATGGTCTGTGGATAGTCTCCAGACATACGTGGTGCTAAATTGCGAAGGAATAGTCGATAGCTGAAACGATGACGTAATGGCGGGCAATTGATTTAATGGAGACACAACACTAAACCAAATAGAAACATTAGCATGGTCAGAATACAGCTGCTTGGAAATTCATGAAACTTGGCAAAAACATAAAAGACATCATTACACACATTTTCAGTGTTGATATGATTGACTCCGCCCAACAGGAAGTCGACCATTTTGAAAAACGTGCATTTTACACACATTTTTTGCATAATTTGTCGAACTCCTCCTAGGGAATTTGTTGAATACTCTTGATATTTGTCAGCAATAAACTACTACCATCCGTGATGATAAATTGCGAAGGAATAGTCGATATATTAAACGAGGACGAAATGGCGGACAGTTGAATTGCTGGAGATACCCCATTAAAATAGGAAGTAAATACATTCTGGTGTTGGTAGGTGTTTGAGGAGGTTAAACAGGTTGAACACTCACGAAACTTTACAGGCCTGCTTGATTTAAGCGGTCCTTTGATTAAAAATTAAAATTTCATATATACATAGTTCATTGGCTCTATAGCGCCACCTAGGTTTCAATGCATATTTGACATTACGGAAATGCTCAAAAACTCTTGAAAACTGTCAGATTCCATAAGATCTAAAAACACTTTACAAATATTGTGATAATTTTTTCATGTGTAGCTAGCGGACTCTATAGCGCCCCCTAATTCATTCGTTTAATAAATTAGCTGTGGATGTGTCACAATTTGTCTAATCTTCTCAAATTTTGGTAGGAGCGTAGATACTATGACTCTGCACATATTTGCAATTGGTTTGTATTAGCTCCGCCCAACAGGAAGTCGGCCATATTGGATTTTGTAATTTTTTTACACTTTTTTCACAAACTCATTTAAACTGCTCCTAAAGTCTTTGTCAGATTACCTCTAAATTAGCTGAAAATGAACATCAGACACAGTTGATGAAAATTGCCAAAGGATTAGTTGATCGCTAAAACGGTGACGTAATGGCGAGCAATTGATTGACTAGAGACGCAACACTAAACCAAAGTGAAACCATGACACAGTCAGAACACAGATGATTAAAAATTCATGAAACTTGGCAAAAACACAAGAGACATCATTAGACACGTTTTCAGTATTGGTAGGACTGACTCCGCCCAACAGGAAGTCGGCCATTTTGAAATATCTGAATTTTACATACATTTTTTGCGTATGTTGTCAAACTACTCCTAGAAATTTTGTTGAATTCTCTTGGTATTTGGTAAAAATAAACATTGAACATATCTGATGATAAATTGTGAAGAAATAGTCGATATCTTAAACGAGGAGGGAATGGCGGACGGTTGAATGTTTGAGATGCCACATCAAAACTGGAGGTTGACACATAGGTAATGCTAGGAGTTTTGAGGACGTTATAAGAGAGAAAAGCTCACAAACTTTGACCGGCCTGCTTATCTGAGGCTGTTGTTTGATCTAGAATTAGAATTTCAAATATATGTGTTTTAACAGCTCTATAGCGCCACCTGTATTTTAAATGGGTATTTCACATTTTTGGCAGGATAGAAAACTCTTGAAAATTACCACACTTAATAAGACCTCAAAATTACTTTCACCGGTTTCTCGGTTTGGCCCGGTACGATTTGCGCTGTTGTGCGAGGGCCCTACGTCCCCCTGTGACAGGGGGACAACTCGTTATTATTATTATTATTATTTTTATTTACAAACTTCGCGCCCATTTTTGAGGCCTTTCCGATACTCGAAAACTCATGCATTTTGGCACAGACATCAAAACCCGTGAAAAATTTGAAATTCCATCGTTCATGGGTTTGGGCGTGGTTCAGGAGCTCTATAGCGCCCCCAAACGTTGCCAGTGGCCGGGATGAAGTTTGTCCAATATGCACCAACTTTGGTACACTCATTGACCTCCTCATGCAGAACAATAATCACTCGGTTTTATCAGACTCCGCTCAACAGGAAGTCTGCCATTTTGACAGGAAGTCGCAAAATAAAAAGTTTCCCGTGCTGGTTTGGAGGGGTTATGATGTTCGAAAACTCATAAAACTTGACAGGCCTATCTGGCTTAGGCCGTACTTTGAGAATTAATTCGAATTTTGTAAATTCATCTTTAACCAGCTCTCTAGCACCACCTTTTTTACATCACATTTATGGAAAGCACTCAGCCTCTTGATAATTGGCAGATTCAATAAGGCCTCAAAATTATTTAGAAACGTTTTGTCATTTTTTTTGTGTGTAGCTAAATGACTCTACAGCGCCCCCTACTTATTTTAGCTAATTAATTAACTGTGGCCTTCTCAAAAATACTCCAATATTCATGATATTTGGTAGAAACATAGACAACATGATCCCGCACATATTACCAATAGGCATGCATTTGCTCCGCCCAACAGGAAGTCGGCCATATTGGAATTTGTGACATTTTTACACATTTTTCACATACTCATTCGAACTCCTCCTAGAGTCTTTGTCAGATTACCTCAAAATTGGGCATGGATAGGCTCCAGACATAAGTGGAGATAAATTGCGGAGGAATAGTCAATAGCTGAAACGGTGTCGTAATGGCGGGCAATTGATTAACTAGAGACGCAACACTAAACCAAAGTGAAACCATGACACGGTCAGAACACAGATGATTGGAAATTCCTGAAATTTGGCAAAAACACAAGAGACATCATTAGACACGTTTGCCGTATTGGTAGGACTGACTCCACCCAACAGGAAGTCGGCCATTTTGAAATATGTGCATTTTACACACATTTTTTGCATACTTTGTCGAACTCCTCCTAGGGAATTTGTTGAATACTCTTGATATTTGTCAACAATAAACTACTAACACACCTGATGATAAATTGCGAAGGAATAGTCGATATCTTAAACGGGGACGAAATGGCAGACAGTTGAATTGCTTGAGATACCCCATTAAAACAGGAAGTGAATACATTCTTGTGTTGGTAGGTGTTTGAGGAGGTTAAAATGGATGAAAACTCACAAAACTTTACAGGCCTGCTTGTTTTACGTGGTCCTTTGGTCTGAAATTGAAATTTCATATATACGCATTTCATTGGCTCTATAGCGCCACCTAGGTTTCAATGAATATTTGACATTACGGGAATAATCAAAAACGCTTGAAAATTGTCAGATTGCATAGGACCTAAAAACACACTACAAATATTGTGATAATTTTTTCATGTGTAGCTAGCTGACTCTACAGCGCCCCCTAATTTGTTCAGTTAATAAATTAGCTCTGGATGTGTCAAAATTGGTCTAATGTTCTCCAATTTTGGTAGGAATGTAGATACTGTGACCCTGCACATATTTGCAATTGGCTTGTATTAGCTCCGCCCAACAGGAAGTCGGCCATATTGGAATTTGTAAGATTTTTACACTTTTTTCACAAACTCATTTAAACTGCTCCTAAAGTCTTTGTCAGATTACCTCTTATTTCACTGTAAATGAAAAACAGACATATATGATGAAAACTGCCAAAGGATTAGTTGATCGGTAAAACGGTGACCCAATGGCAAGCAATTGATTCATTAGAGACGCAACACTAAACCAAAGTGAAACCATGACACGGTCAGAACACAGATGATTGAAAATTCATGAAACTTGGCAAAAACACAAGAGACATCATTACACACGTTTTCAGTATTGGTAGGACTGACTCCGCCCAACAGGAAGTCTGCCATTTTGAAATATCTGCATTTTACATACATTTTTTGCATATGTTGTCAAACTACTCCTAGAAATTTTGTTGAATTCTCTTGGTATTTGGTAAAAATAAACACTGAACATATCTGATGACAAATTGTGAAGGAATAGTCGATATCTTAAACGAGGACGAAATGACGGACGGTTGAATTTTTGAGATGCCACCTCAAAACAGGAAGTTGACACCTAGGTAATGCAAGGTGTTTTGAGGAGGTTATAACTGAGGAAAACTCACAAAATTTGACCGGCCTGCTTATCTGAGGCGGTTCTTTGATCTAGAATTAAAAATTCAAATACATGTGTTTTCACAGCTCTATAGCGCCACCTATATTTTAAATGAATATTTGACATTTTTGGCAGAATAGAAAACTCTTGAAAATTGGCACACTCAATGAGACCTCAAAATTACTTTCACCGGTTTCTCGGTTTGGCCCGGTACGATTTGCGCTGGTGTGCGAGGGCCCTACGTCCCCCTGTGACAGGGGGACAACTCGTTATTAGGGCCCGAGCACCGAAGGCGCAGGCGAAGCCTGCACCGGAGGTGCAAAGCCCTATTGTTTTTGGTCCGTTTATTAGGGCCCGAGCACCGAAGGCGCAGGTGAAGCCTGCACCGGAGGTGCAAAGCCCTATTGTTTTTGGAATGTTTATTATTATTATTATTATTATTATTATTTTTATTTACAAACTTCGCGCCCATTTTTGAGGCCTTTCCGATACTCGAAAACTCATGCATTTTGGCACAGACATCAAAACCCGTGAAAAATTTGAAATTCCATGGTTCATGTGTTTGGGCGTGGTTCAGGAGCTCTGTAGCGCCCCCAAACGTTGCCAGTGGCCGGGATGAAGTTTGTCCAATATGCACCAACTTTGGTATGCTCATTGACCTCCTCATGCAGAACAATAATCACTCGGTTTTATCAGACTCCGCTCAACAGGAAGTCTGCCATTTTGACAGGAAGTCGCAAAATAAAAAGTTTCCGGTGCTGGTTTGGGGGGGTTATAATGTTGGAAAACTCATAAAACTTGACAGGCCTATCTGGCTTAGGCCGTACTTTGAGAATTAATTCGAATTTTGTAAATTCATCTTTAACCAGCTCTCTAGCGCCACCTTTTTTACATCACATTTATGGAAAGCACTCAGCCTCTTGATAATTGGCAGATTCAATAAGGACTCAAAATTATTTAGAAACGTATTGTATTTTTTTTTGTGTGTTGCTAAATGACTCTACAGCGCCCCCTATTTATTTTAGCTAATTAATTAACTGTGGCCTTCTCAAAAATTCTCCAATATTCACGATATTTGGTAGAAACATAGACAATATGATCCCGCACATATTACCAATAGGCATGCATTTGCTCCGCCCAACAGGAAGTCGGCCATATTGGAATTTGTGACATTTTTACACATTTTTCACATACTCATTCGAACTCCTCCTAGAGTCTTTGTCAGATTACCTCAAAATTGGGCGTGGATAGGCTCCAGACATAAGTGGAGATAAATTGCGAAGGAATAGTCAATAGCTGAAACGGTGTCGTAATGGTGGGCAATTGATTAACTAGAGACGCAACACTAAACCAAAGTGAAACCATGACACGGTCAGAACACAGATGATTGGAAATTCCTGAAATTTGGCGAAAACACAAGAGACATCATTAGACACGTTTGCCGTATTGGTAGGACTGACTCCACCCAACAGGAAGTCGGCCAGTTTGAAATATGTGCATTTTACACACATTTTTTGCATACTTTGTCGAACTCCTCCTAGGGAATTTATTGAATACTCTTGATATTTTTCAGTAATAAACTACTAACACACCTGATGATAAATTGCGAAGGAATAGTCGATATCTTAAACGGCGACGAAATGGCTGACAGTTGAGTTGCTGGAGATACCTCATTAAAACAGGAAGTGAATACATTCTGGTGTTGGTAGGTGTTTGAGGAGGTTAAAAAGGTTGAAAACTCTCGAAACTTTACAGGCCTGCTTGATTTAAGTGGTACTTGGATCAAAAATTCAAATTTCATATATACGTATTTCATTGGCTCTATAGCGCCACCTAGGTTTCAATGCATATTTGACATTACGGGAATGCTCAAAAACTCTTGAAAATTGTCAGATTCTATAAGACCTTAAAACACTTTACAAATATTGTGATAATTTTTTCATGTGTAGCTAGCTGACTCTAGAGCGCCCCCTAATTTGTACGGTTAATAAATTAGCTGTGGATGTGTCAAAATTTGTCTAATCTTCTCAAATTTTGGTAGGAGCGTAGATACTTTGACTCTGCACATATTTGCCATTGGCTTGTATTAGCTCCGCCCAACAAGAAGTCGGCCATATTGGAATTTGTAATATTTTTACACTTTTTTCACAAACTCATTTAAACTGCTTCTAAAGTCTTTGTCAGATTACCTCTAAATTAGCTGTGAATGAACATCAGACACAGTTGATGAAAATCGCCAAAGGAATAGTTGATCGCTAAAACGGTGACGTAATGGCGAGCAATTGATTGACTAAAGACGCAACACTAAACCAAAGTGAAACCATGACACGGTCAGAACATAGATGATTGAAAATTCCTGAAACTTGGCAAAAACACAAGAGACATCATTAGACACGTTTTCAGTATTGGTAGGACTGACTCCGCCCAACAGGAAGTCGGCCATTTTGAAACATCTGCATTTTACATTCATTTTTTGTGTATGTTGTCAAACTACTCCTAGAAATTTTGTTGAATTCTCTTGGTATTTGGTTAAAATAAACATTGAACATATTTGATGATAAATTATGAAGAAATAGTCGATATCTCAAACGAGGAGGAAATGGCAGACTGTTGAATTATTGAGATGCCACATCAAAACCGTAGGTTGACACCTAGGTAATGCTAGGTGTTTTGAGGAAGTTATAAGAGATAAAAGCTCACAAAATTTGACTGGCCTGCTTATCTGAGGCTGTTGTTTGATCTAGAATTAGAATTTTAAATACATGTGTTTTAACAGCGGTATAGCGCCACCTGTATTTTAATTGGATATTTCACATGTTTATTTGGATAGAAAACTCTTGAAAATTGGCACACTCAATTAAGACCTCAAAATTACTTTCACCGGTTTCTCGGTTTGGCCCGGTACGATTTGCGCTGTTATGCGAGGGCCCTACGTCCCCCTGTGACAGGGGGACAACTCGTTATTATTATTATTATTATTATTATTATTATTTTTATTTTTAAACTTCGCGCCCATTTTTGAGGCCTTTCTGATACGCGAAAACTCTTGAATTTTGGCACAGACATCAAAGCCGGTGAAAAATTTAAAATTTCATGGTTCCTGCGCTTGGGCGTTGATCAGGAGCTCTATAGCGCCCCCAAACGTTGCCAGTGGCCGGGATAAAGTTTGTCCAATGTGCACCAACTTTGGTACGCTCATTGACCTCATTATACCGATCAAGAATCACTTGGATTTATTTGACTCGGCCTAACAGGAAGTCGGCCATTTTGGCAGGAAGTGGCAAAAAAAAAGTTTCCCGTGACATTTTGGGTGGGTTACGATGTTCGAAAACTCATAAAATTTCACAGGCCTATTGGGTATAGGCTGTACTTTGATGTAAAATTGGAATTTTTCATATTCATAATTTATCAGCTCTCTAGCGCCACCTATTTTATATGACATTTATAGAAAGCTCTTAGCCTCTTTCAAATTAGCAGACCCAATAATGCCTTTAAATGATTTCGAGAAATGTAATCGTTTTTCTAATGTGGAGCTAAATGACTCTACAGCGCCCCCTATTTGGTTTAGGCTAATAAATTAGCGGTAGCTGTCTCAAATTTTCTCCAATGTTCAAGATTTTTGGTAGAATCATAGATATTACGATGGCACACAAAATACCCATTGGCATGTAGTAGCTCCGCCCAACAGGAAGTCGGCCATTTTGAAAAATGTAAAATTTTTAAACATTTTTCACATACTCATTCGAACTCCTCCTAGAGTCTTTGTCAGATTACAACTAAATGGTCTGTGGATAGTCTCCAGACATACATGGTGCTAAATTGCGAAGGAATAGTCGATAGCTGTAACGATGATGTAATGGCGGGCAATTGATCTAATGGAGACACAACACTAAACCAAATAGAAACATTAGCATGTTCAGAATACAGCTGCTTGGAAATTCATGAAACTTGGCAAAAACATAAAAGACATCATTACACACATTTTCAGTGTTGATATGATTGACTCCGCCCAACAGGAAGTCGGCCATTTTGAAAAACGTGCATTTTACACACATTTTTTGCATACTTTGTCGAACTCCTCCTAGGGAATTTGTTGAATACTTTTGATATTTGTCAGCAATAAACTACTACCATCCGTAATTATAAATTGCGAAGGAATAGTTGATATCTTAAACGAGGACGAAATGGCGGACAGTTGAATTGCTGGAGATACCCCATTAAAATAGGAAGTAAATACATTCTGGTGTTAGTAGGTGTTTGAGGAGGTTAAACAGGTTGAAAACTCTCAAAACTTTACAGGCCTGCTTGATTTAAGCGGTCCTTTGATTAAAAATTGAAATTTCATATATACATATTTCATTGGCTCCATAGCGCCACCTAGGTTTCAATGCATATTTGACATTACGGAAATGCTCAAAAACTCTTGAAAATTGTCAGATTCCATAAGATCTAAAACCACTTTACAAATATTGTGATAATTTTTTCATGTGTAGCTAGCGGACTCTATAGCGCCCCCTAATTCATTCGTTTAATAAATTAGCTGTGGATGTGTCACAATTTGTCTAATCTTCTCAAATTTTGGTAGGAGCGTAGATACTATGACTCTGCACATATTTGCAATTGGTTTGTATTAGCTCCGCCCCACAGGAAGTCGGCCATATTGGAATTTGTAATATTTTTACACATTTTTCACAAACTCATTTAAACTGCTCCTAAAGTCTTTGTCAGATTACCTCTTATTTCGCTGTAAATGAACAACAGACATATTTGATGATAACTGCCAAAGGATTAGTTGATCGGTAAAACGGTGACCCAATGGCGAGCAATTGATTCATTAGAGACACAACACTAAACCAATGTGAAACCATGACACGGTCAGAAAACAGATTATTGAAAATTCATGAAACTTGGCAAAAACACAAAAGACATCATTACACACATTTTCAGCATTGGTAGGACTGACTCCGCCCAACAGGAAGTCGGCCATTTTGAAATATCTGCATTTTACATACATTTTTTTGCGTATGTTGTCAAACTACTCCTAGCAAATTTTGTTGAATTCTCTTGATATTTGGTAAAAATAAACATTGAACATATCTGATGATAAATTGTGAAGGAATAGTCGATATCTCAAACGAGGACGAAATGGCAGATGGTTGAATTTTTGAGATCCCACATCAAAACAGGAGGTGAAAACCTAGGTAATGCTAGGTGTTTTGAGGAGGTTATAACGAAGAAAAACTCACAAAATTTGACTGGCCTGCTTATCTAAGGCTGTTGTTTGATGTAGAATTAGAATTTCAAATACATGTATTTTAACAGCGCCATAGCGCCACCTGTATTTTAAATGGATATTTCACATGTTTAACAGGATAGAAAACTCTTGAAAATTGGCACACTCAATAAGACCTCAAAATTACTTTTACCGGTTTCTCGGTTTGGCCCGGTACGATTTGCGCTGTTGTGCGAGGGCCCTACGTCCCCCTGTGACAGGGGGACAACTCGTTATTATTATTCTGCCTCTTTGCGTCCATTTTTGAGGCATTTCCGATACTCGAAAACTCACGCATTTTGGCACAGGCCTCAAGCTCGGCGAAAATTTTAAAGTTCCATAGAGGCTGGACTTTGGCGTTGTTCAGGAGCTCTATAGCGCCCCCAAACGTCGGCAGTGGCCGGGATGAAGTTTGTCCAACGTGCACCAACTTTGGTACACTCATTGACCTCCTCATAAACAACAAGAATCACTAGGTTTTATTTGACTCCGCCCAACAGGAAGTCGGCCATTTTGACAGGAAGTTGCAAAATAAAAAGTTTCCCGCTGAGTTTCGGAGGGGTTAAGATGTTTAAAATCTCCTAAAATTTTACAGAGCTATTTGGCTTAGGCCAGACTTTGACCGTAAGTTGTAATTTCGTAAATTCGTGTTTCATCAGCTCTCTAGCGCCACCTATTTTATATCACATTTATAAAAAACTCTCAGCCTCTTGATAATTGGCAGATTCAATAAGTCTTTGAAATGATTTAGAAATATTTTGTCGTTTTTCTCATATGTAGCTAGATGACTCTACAGCGCCCCCTATTTTATTTAGGCCATTAAATTAGCTGTAGCTGTCTCAAAATTTCTCCAATATTCTCGATTTTTGGCAACAACATAGAAAGTATCATCCCGCACATATTACCCATTGGCTGGTATTAGCTCCGCCCAACAGGAAGTCGGCCATTTTGAAATTTGTGGAATTTTTACACATTTTTCACGAACTCATTCAAACTCCTCCTAGAGTCTTTGTCAGATTATCTCTAAATTGGGCGTGGGTAGGCTCCAGACATACATGGTGATAAATTGCGAAGGAATAGTCGATAGCTGAAACGATGATGTAATGGCAGGCAATTAATTTAATGGAGACGCAACACTAAACAAAAGTGAAACCATGACACGGTCATAACACAGATGATTGAAAATTCATGAAACTTGGCAAAAACACAAGAGACATCATAAGACACGTTTTTAGTATTGGTAAGACTGAATCCGCCCAACAGGAAGTCGGCCATTTTGAAATAAGTGCATTTTACACACATTTTTTGCATACTTTGTCGAACTCCTCCTAGGGAATTTATTGAATACTCTTGATATTTTTCAGTAATAAACTACTAACACACCTGATGATAAATTGCGAAGGAATAGTCGATATCTTAAACTGCGACGAAATGGCGGACAGTTGAGTTGCTGGAGATACCTCATTAAAACAGGAAGTGAATACATTCTGGTGTTGGTAGGTGTTTGAGGAGGTTAAAAAGGTTGAAAACTCTCGAAACTTTACAGGCCTGCTTGATTTAAGTGGTACTTGGATCAAAAATTCAAATTTCATATATACGTATTTCATTGGCTCTATAGCGCCACCTAGGTTTCAATGCATATTTGACATTACGGAAATGCTCAAAAACTCTTGAAAACTGTCAGATTCCATAAGATCTAAAAACACTTTACAAATATTCTGATAATTTTTTCATGTGTAGCTAGCGGACTCTATAGCTCCCCCTAATTCATTCGTTTAATAAATTAGCTGTGGATGTGTCACAATTTGTCTAATCTTTTCAAATTTTGGTAGGAGCGTAGATACTATGACTCTGCACATATTTGCAATTGGTTTGTATTAGCTCTGCCCAACAGGAAGTCGGCCATATTGGATTTTGTAATTTTTTTACACTTTTTTTTACAAACTCATTTAAACTGCTCCTAAAGTCTTTGTCAGATTACCTCTAAATTAGCTGAGAATGAACATCAGACACAGTTGATGAAAATCGCCAAAGGAATAGTTGATCGCTAAAACGGTGACGTAATGGCGAGCAATTGATTGACTAGAGACGCAACACTAAACCAAAGTGAAACCATTACACAGTCAGAACACAGATGATTAAAAATTCATGAAACTTGGCAAAAACACAAGAGACATCATTAGACACGTTTTCAGTATTGGTAGGACTGACTCCGCCCAACAGGAAGTCGGCCATTTTGAAATATCTGAATTTTACATACATTTTTTGCGTATGTTGTCAAACTACTCCTAGAATTTTTGTTGAATTCTCTTGGTATTTGGTAAAAATAAACATTGAACATATCTGATGATAAATTGTGAAGAAATAGTCGATATCTTAAACGAGGAGGGAATGGCGGACGGTTGAATGTTTGAGATGCCACATCAAAACTGGAGGTTGACACATAGGTAATGCTAGGAGTTTTGAGGACGTTATAAGAGAGAAAAGCTCACAAACTTTGACCGGCCTGCTTATCTGAGGCTGTTGTTTGATCTAGAATTAGAATTTCAAATATATGTGTTTTAACAGCTCTATAGCGCCACCTGTATTTTAAATGGGTATTTCACATTTTTGGCAAGATAGAAAACTCTTGAAAATTACCACACTTAATAAGACCTCAAAATTACTTTCACCGGTTTCTCGGTTTGGCCCGGTACGATTTGCGCTGTTGTGCGAGGGCCCTACGTCCCCCTGTGACAGGGGGACAACTCGTTATTATTAGGGCCCGAGCACCGAAGGCGCAGGCGAAGCCTGCACCGGAGGTGCAAAGCCCTATTGTTTTTGGTCCGTTTATTAGGGCCCGAGCACCGAAGGCGCAGGCGAAGCCTGCACCGGAGGTGCAAAGCCCTATTGTTTTTGGTCCGTTTATTATTATTATTATTATTATTATTCTGCCTCTTTGCGTCCATTTTTGAGGCATTTCCGATACTTGAAAACTCACGCATTTTGGCACAGACCTCAAGTTCGGCGAAAATTTTAAAGTTCCATAGAGGCTGGACTTTGGCGTTGTTCAGGAGCTCTATAGCGCCCCCAAACGTCGGCAGTGGCCGGGATGAAGTTTGTCCAACGTGCACCAACTTTGGTACACTCATTGACCTCCTCATAAACAACAAGAATCACTAGGTTTTATTTGACTCCGCCCAACAGGAAGTCGGCCATTTTGACAGGAAGTTGCAAAATAAAAAGTTTCCCGCTGGGTTTCGGAGGGGTTAGGATGTTTGAAAACTCCTAAAATTTTACAGAGCTATTTGGCTTAGGCCATACTTTGACCGTAAGTTGGAATTTCGTAAATTCGTCTTTCATCAGCTCTCTAGCGCCACCTATTTTATATCATATTTATGAAAAGCTCTCAGCCTCTTGATAATTGGCAGATTCAATAAGTCTTTGAAATGATTTAGGAATATTTTGTCGTTTTTCTCATGTGTAGCTAGAGGACTCTACAGCGCCCCCTATTTTGTTTAGGCCATTAAATTAGCTGTAGCTGTCTCAAAATTTCTCCAATATTCTCGATTTTTGGCAACAACATAGAAACTATCATCCCGCACATATTACCTATTGGCTTGTACTAGCTCTGCACAACAGGAAGTCGGCCATTTTGAAATTTGTGGAATTTTTACACATTTTTCACGAACTCATTCAAACTCCTCCTAGAGTCTTTGTCATATTACCTCTAAATTTGGCGTGGATAGGCTCCAGACATACATGGTGATAAATTGTGAAGGAATAGTCGATAGCTGAAACGATGACGTAATGGCGGACAATTAATTTAATGGAGACGCAACACTAGACCAAAGTGAAACCATGACACGGTCATAAAACAGATGATTGAAAAATCATGAAACTTGGTAAAAACACAAGAGACATCATAAGACACGTTTTTAGTATTGGAATGATTGACTCCGCCCAACAGGAAGTCGGCCATTTTGAAATATGTGCATTTTACACACATTTTTTGCATACTTTGTCGAACTCCTCCTAGGGAATTTGTTGAATACTCTTGATATTTGTCAGCAAAAAACTACTACCATCCGTGATGATAAATTGCGAAGGAATAGTTGATATCTTAAATGAGGACAAAATGGCGGACAGTTGAACTGCTTGAGATGCCCCATTAAAACAGGAAGTGAATACATTCTGGTGTTAGTAGGTGTTTGAGGAGGTTAAAAAGGTTGAAAACTCTCAAAAAATTACAGGCCTGCTTGAATTAAGCAGTACTTTCATCTGAAATTAAAATTTCTTGTATACGTATTTCATTGGCTCTATAGCGCCACCTAGGTTTCAATGCATATTTGACATTACGGGAATGCTCAAAACCTCTTGAAAATTGACAGATTGCATAAGACCTAAAAACACTTTACAAATATTTTGACAATTTTTTCATGTATAGCTAACAGACTCTACAGCGCCCCCTAATTCGTTTGTTTAATAAATTAGCTGTGGATGTGTCAAAATTTATCTAATCTTCTCAAATTTTGGTAGGATCGTAGATAGTATGACCCCGCACATATTTGCAATTGGCTTGTATTAGCTCCGCCCAACAGGAAGTCGGCCATATTGGAATTTGTAATATTTTTACAAATTTTTCACAAACTAATTTAAACTGCTCCTAAAGTCTTTGTCAGATTACCTCTTATTTCGCTGTAAATGAACAACAGACATATTTGATGATAATTGCCAAAGGATTAGTTGATCGGTAAAACGGTGACCCAATGGCGAGCAATTGAGTCACTAGAGACGCAACACTAAACCAAAGTGAAACCATGACATGGTCAGAAAACAGATTATTGAAAATTCATGAAACTTGGCAAAAACACAAAAGACATCATTACACACATTTTCAGCATTGGTAGGACTGACTCCGCCCAACAGGAAGTCGGCCATTTTGAAATATCTGCATTTTACACACATTTTTTGTGTACATTGTCAAACTACTCCTAGCAAATTTGATGAATTCTCTTGGTATTTGGTAAAAATAAACATTGAACATATCTGATGATAAATTGTGAAGGAATAGTCGATATCTCAAACGAGGACGAAATGGCAGATGGTTGAATTTTTGAGATCCCACATCAAAACAGGAGGTGAAAACCTAGGTAATGCCAGGTGTTTTGAGGAGGTTATAACGGAGAAAAACTCACAAAATTTGACCGGCCTGCTTATCTAAGGCTGTTGTTTGATGTAGAATTAGAATTTCAAATACATGTATTTTAACAGCGCCATAGCGCCACCTGTATTTTAAATGGATATTTCACGTGTTTAACAGGATAGAAAACTCTTGAAAATTGGCACACTCAATAAGACCTCAAAATTACTTTTACCGGTTTCTCGGTTTGGCCCGGTACGATTTGCGCTGTTGTGCGAGGGCCCTACGTCCCCCTGTGACAGGGGGACAACTCGTTATTATTATTATTACGCTTCTTGACCCTTTCGCTAATTTTTGAGGCATTTCTGATACTGGAAAACTCACTCATTTTGGCACAGGCATCAAACTTGGCGAAAATGTTAAAGTTCCATAGAGCATTGGCATGGGCGTGGTTCAGGAGCTCCATAGCGCCCCCAAACGTCGGCATTGGCCGAGATGAAGTTTGTCCAACGTGCACCAACTTTGGTACGCTCATTGACCTCCTCATAAACAACAAGAATCACTTGGTTTTATTTGACTCTGCCCAACAGGAAGTCGGCCATTCTGACAGGAAGTTGCGAAATAAAAAGTTTCCCGCTGGGTTTCGGAGGGGTTAAGATGTTTGAAATCTCCTAAAATTTTACAGAGCTATTTGGCTTAGGCCAAACTTTGACCTTAAGTTGGAATTTCGTAAATTTGTGTTTCATCAGCTCTCTAGCGCCACCTATTTTATATCACATTTATAAAAAGCTCTCAGCCTCTTGATAATTGGCAGATTCAATAAGTCTTTGAAATGATTTAGAAATATTTTGTCGTTTTTCTCATGTGTAGCTAGATGACTCTACAGCGCCCCCTATTTTATTTAGGCCATTAAATTAGCTGTAGCTGTCTCAAAATTTCTCCAATATTCTCGATTTTTGGCAACAACATAGAAAGTATCATCCCACACATATTACCCATTGGCTGGTATTAGCTCCGCCCAACAGGAAGTCGGCCATTTTGAAATTTGTGGAATTTTTACACATTTTTCACGAACTCATTCAAACTCCTCCTAGAGTCTTTGTCAGTTTATCTCTAAATTGGGCGTGGGTAGGCTCCAGACATACATGGTGATAAATTGCGAAGGAATAGTCGATAGCTGAAACGATGATGTAATGGCAGGCAATTAATTTAATGGAGACGCAACACTAAACAAAAGTGAAACCATGACACGGTCATAACACAGATGATTGAAAATTCATGAAACTTGGCAAAAACACAAGAGACATCATAAGACACGTTTTTAGTATTGGTAAGACTGAATCCGCCCAACAGGAAGTCGGCCATTTTGAAATAAGTGCATTTTACACACATTTTATATTTTATATTGATATTTTTCAGTAATAAACTACTAACACACCTGATGATAAATTGCGAAGGAATAGTCGATATCTTAAACGGCGACGAAATGGCGGACAGTTGAGTTGCTGGAGATGCCTCATTAAAACAGGAAGTGAATACATTCTGGTGTTGGTAGGTGTTTGAGGAGGTTAAAAAGGTTGAAAACTCTCGAAACTTTACAGGCCTGCTTGATTTAAGTGGTACTTGGATCAAAAATTCAAATTTCATATATACGTATTTCATTGGCTCTATAGCGCCACCTAGGTTTCAATGCATATTTGACATTACGGGAATGCTCAAAAACTCTTGAAAATTGTCAGATTCTATAAGACCTTAAAACACTTTACAAATATTGTGATAATTTTTTCATGTGTAGCTAGCTGACTCTAGAGCGCCCCCTAATTTGTACGGTTAATAAATTAGCTGTGGATGTGTCAAAATTTGTCTAATCTTCTCAAATTTTGGTAGGAGCGTAGATACTTTGACTCTGCACATATTTGCAATTGGCTTGTATTAGCTCCGCCCAACAAGAAGTCAGTCATATTGGAATTTGTAATATTTTTACACTTTTTTCACAAACTCATTTAAACTGCTTCTAAAGTCTGTCAGATTACCTCTAAATTAGCTGTGAATGAACATCAGACACAGTTGATGAAAATCGCCAAAGGAATAGTTGATCGCTAAAACGGTGACGTAATGGCAGTCAATTGATTGACTAAAGACGCAACACTAAACCAAAGTGAAACCATGACACGGTCAGAACATAGATGATTGAAAATTCCTGAAACTTGGCAAAAACACAAGAGACATCATTAGACACGTTTTCAGTATTGGTAGGACTGACTCCGCCCAACAGGAAGTCGGCCATTTTGAAACATCTGCATTTTACATACATTTTTTGTGTATGTTGTCAAACTACTCCTAGAAATTTTGTTGAATTCTCTTGGTATTTGGTAAAAATAAACATTGAACATATTTGATGATAAATTATGAAGAAATAGTCGATATCTCAAACGAGGAGGAAATGGCAGACTGTTGAATTATTGAGATGCCACATCAAAACCGTAGGTTGACACCTAGGTAATGCTAGGTGTTTTGAGGAAGTTATAAGAGATAAAAGCTCACAAAATTTGACCGGCCTGCTTATCTGAGGCTGTTGTTTGATCTAGAATTAGAAATTTAAATACATGTGTTTTAACAGCGGTATAGCGCCACCTGTATTTTAATTGGATATTTCACATGTTTCTTTGGATAGAAAACTCTTGAAAATTGGCACACTCAATTAAGACCTCAAAATTACTTTCACCGGTTTCTCGGTTTGGCCCGGTACGATTTGCGCTGTTATGCGAGGGCCCTACGTCCCCCTGTGACAGGGGGACAACTCGTTATATTCAGGTTCGCCCATTTTTGAGGCCTTTCCGATACTCGAAAACTCATACAAATTGGCATAGGCCTAAAACTCAGCGAAAATGAAAAAGTTACATACATGGCATGGGCGTGGTCGTGGTTCAGGAGCTCTATAGCGCCCCCAAACGTAGGCAGTGGCCGGGATGAAGTTTGTCCAATGTGCACCAACTTTGGTACGCTCATTGACCTCCTCATAAAGAACAAGAATCACTTGGATTTATCTGACTCCACCCAACAGGAAGTCGGCCATTTTGGCAGGAAGTCGCAAAATATAAAGTTTCCCGCTGGGTTTCGGAGGGGTTATGATGTTCGAAAACTCATAAAACTTGAAAAGCTTATTTGGCTCAGGATGTACTTTGATAGTGAACTCGAATTTCGCACTTCATCAGCTCTCTAGCGCCACCAATTTTACATGACATTTATGGAAAGCGCTCAGCCTCTTGATAATTGGCAGATTCATTAAGGCCTCGAAATGATTTAGATATGTATTGTCATTTTTGTTGTGTGTAGCTAGATGACTCTACAGCGCCCCCTATTTGGTTGGGCTAATAAATTAGCCGTGACCTTCTCAAAAATTCTCAGATATTCTCGATTTTTGACAGAAACATAGACAATATGATTCCGCACATATTAGCAATCGGCATGCATTGGCTCCGCCCAACAGGAAGTCGGCCATTTTGGAATTTGTGGAATTTTTACACATTTTTCACAAACTCATTCGAACTCCTCCTAGAGTTTTCGTCAGATTATCTTTAAATTGTCTGTGGATAGGCTTCAGACATACTTGGTGATAAATTGCGAAGGAATAGTCGATAGCTGAAACGACGACGTAACAGCGGGTAATTAATTTAATGGAGACGCAACACTAGCCCAAATAGAAACATTAGCATGGTCAGAACACAGGTGTTTGAAAAATCATGAAACTTTACAGAAACATAATAGACATCATTACACACATTGTCACCATTGGTGTGATTGACTCCGCCCAACAGGAAGTCGGCCATTTTGAAATATGTGCATTTTACACACATTTTTTGCATACTTTGTCAAACTCCTCCTAGGGAATTTATTGAATACTCTTGATATTTGTCAGCAATAAACTACTAACATACCTGATGATAAATTGCGAAGGAATAGTTGATATCTTAAATGAGGACGAAATGGCGGACAGTTGAATTGTTTGAGATACCCCGTTAAAATAGGAAGTGAATACATTCTGGTGTTGGTAGGTGTTTGAGGAGGTTACAAAGCATGAAAACTCACAAAACTTTACAAGCCTGCTTGATTTAAGCGGTCCTTTGATCGAAAATTGAAATTTCATATATACGTATTTTATTGGCTCTATAGCGCCACCTAGGTTGCAATGAATATTTTACATTACGGGAATGCTCAAAAACTCTTGAAAATTGTCAGATTCCATAACACCTAAAAACACTTTACAAATATTGTGATAATTTTTTCATGCTGACTCTACAGCGCCCCCTAATTTGTACGGTTAATAAATTAGCTGTGGATGTGTCAAAATTTGTCTAATCTTCTCAAATGTTGGTAGGAGCGTAGATACTTTGACTCTGCACATATTTGCAATTGGCTTGTATTAGCTCCGCCCAACAAGAAGTCGGCCATATTGGAATTTCTAATATTTTTACACTTTTTTCACAAACTCATTTAAACTGCTTCTAAAGTCTGTGTCAGATTACCTCTAAATTAGCTGTGAATGAACATCAGACACATTTGATGAAAATTGCCAAAGGAATAGTCGATCGCTAAAATGGTGACGTAATGGCGGGCAATTGATTTACTAGAGACGCTAGCACTAAACGAAAGTGAAACAATGACACGGTCAGAACACAGATGATTGAAAATTCATGAAACTTGGCAAAAACATAATAGACATCATTACGCATGTTTTCATTGTTGATAAGATTGACTCTGCCCAACAGGATGTCCGCTATTTTGAAATATCTGCATTTTACACACAATATTTTGCATACTTTGTCGAACTCCTCCTGGGGAATTTGTTGAATACTCTTGATATTTGTCAGCAATAAACTACTAACATACCTGATGATAAATTGCAATGGAAGAGTTGATATCTTAAACGTGGATGAAATGGCGGACAGTTGAATTGCTTCAGATGCCCCATTAAAACCGGAACTGAATACATCTTGGTGTTGGTAGGTGTTGGAGGAGGTTACAATGGATGAAAACTCACAAAACTTTACAGAGCTGCTTAACTTATGCTGTCCTTTGATCTGAAATTGAAATTTAATATATACATATTTCATCGGCTCCATCACGCCACCGAGGTTTCAATGCATATTTGACATTGCAGGAATGCTCAAACTCTTCAAAAATTGGCCGCTACAATATTATTACACGTTACGTGAGAAATTACACATGGATCCAACTTTCACCATTTTCTCGGTTTGGCCCGGTACGAATTGCGCTGTTATGCGAGGGCCCTACGTCCCCCTGTGACAGGGGGACAACTCGTTAGGGCCCGAGCACCGAAGGCGCAGGCGAAGCCTGCACCGGAGGTGCAAAGCCCTATTGTTTTTGGAATGTTTATTATTATTATTATTATTATTATTATTATTATTATTATTATTATTATTATTATTTTTATTTACAAACTTCGCGCCCATTTTTGAGGCCTTTCCGATACTCGAAAACTCATGCATTTTGGCACAGACATCAAAACCCGTGAAAAATTTGAAATTCCATGGTTCATGGGTTTGGGCGTGGTTCAGGAGCTCTATAGCGCCCCCAAACGTTGCCAGTGGCCGGGATGAAGTTTGTCCAATATGCACCAACTTTGGTACACTCATTGACCTCCTCATGCAGAACAATAATCACTCGGTTTTATCAGACTCCGCTCAACAGGAAGTCTGCCATTTTGACAGGAAGTCGCAAAATAAAAAGTTTCCCGTGCTGGTTTGGGGGGGTTATGATGTTCGAAAACTCATAAAACTTGACAGGCCTATCTGGCTTAGGCCGCACTTTGAGAATTAATTCGAATTTTGTAAATTCATCTTTAACCAGCTCTCTAGCGCCACCTTTTTTACATCACATTTATGGAAAGCACTCAGCCTCTTGATAATTGGCAGATTCAATAAGGCCTCAAAATTATTTAGAAACGTTTTGTCATTTTTTTTGTGTGTAGCTAAATGACTCTACAGCGCCCCCTATTTATTTTAGCTAATTAATTAACTGTGGCCTTCTCAAAAATTCTCCAATATTCATGATATTTGGTAGAAACATAGACAACATGATCCCGCACATATTACCAATAGGCATGCATTTGCTCCGCCCAACAGGAAGTCGGCCATATTGGAATTTGTGACATTTTTACATATTTTTCACATACTCATTCGAACTCCTCCTAGAGTCTTTGTCAGATTACCTCAAAATTGGGCGTGGATAGGCTCCAGACATAAGTGGAGATAAATTGCGAAGGAATAGTCAATAGCTGAAACGGTGTCATAATGGCGGGCAATTGATTAACTAGAGACGCAACACTAAACCAAAGTGAAACCATGACACGGTCAGAACACAGATGATTGGAAATTCCTGAAATTTGGCGAAAACACAAGAGACATCATTAGACACGTTTGCCGTATTGGTAGGACTGACTCCACCCAACAGGAAGTCGGCCATTTTGAAATATGTGCATTTTACCCACATTTTTTGCATACTTTGTCGAACTCCTCCTAGGGAATTTGTTGAATACTCTTGATATTTGTCAACAATAAACTACTAACACACCTGATGATAAATTGGGAAGGAATAGTCGATATCTTAAACGGGGACGAAATGGCAGACAGTTGAATTGCTTGAGATACCCCATTAAAACAGGAAGTGAATACATTCTTGTGTTGGTAGGTGTTTGAGAAGGTTAAAATGAATGAAAACTCACAAAACTTTACAGGCCTGCTTGTTTTACGTGGTCCTTTGGTCTGAAATTGAAATTTCATATATACGCATTTCATTGGCTCTATAGCGCCACCTAGGTTTCAATGAATATTTGACATTACGGGAATAATCAAAAACTCTTGAAAATTGTCAGATTGCATAGGACCTAAAAACACATTACAAATATTGTGATAGTTTTTTCATGTGTAGCTAGCTGACTCTACAGCGCCCCCTAATTTGTTCAGTTAATAAATTAGCTCTGGATGTGTCAAAATTGGTCTAATGTTCTCCAATTTTGGTAGGAATGTAGATACTGTGACCTTGCACATATTTGCAATTGGCTTGTATTAGCTCCGCCCAACAGGAAGTCGGCCATATTGGAATTTGTAAGATTTTTACACTTTTTTCACAAACTCATTTAAACTGCTCCTAAAGTCTTTGTCAGATTACCTCTTATTTCACTGTAAATGAACATCTGACATATTTGATGAAAACTGCCAAAGGATTAGTTGATCGCTAAAACAGTGACGTAATGGCGGGCAATTGATTGACTAGAGACGCAACACTAAACCAAAGTGAAACCATGACACGGTCAGAACACAGATGATTGAAAATTCATGAAACTTGGCAAAAACACAAGAGACATCATTACACACGTTTTCAGTATTGGTAGGACTGACTCCGCCCAACAGGAAGTCGGCCATTTTGAAATATCTGCATTTTACATACATTTTTTGCGTATGTTGTCAAACTACTCCTAGAAATTTTGTTGAATTCTCTTGGTATTTGGTAAAAATAAACACTGAACATATCTGATGACAAATTGTGAAGGAATAGTCGATATCTTAAACGAGGACGAAATGACGGACGGTTGAATTTTTGAGATGCCACCTCAAAACAGGAAGTTGACACCTAGGTAATGCAAGGTGTTTTGAGGAGGTTATAACTGAGGAAAACTCACAAAATTTGACCGGCCTGCTTATCTGAGGCGGTTCTTTGATCTAGAATTAAAAATTCAAATACATGTGTTTTCACAGCTCTATAGCGCCACCTATATTTTAAATGAATATTTGACATTTTTGGCAGAATAGAAAACTCTTGAAAATTGGCACACTCAATGAGACCTCAAAATTACTTTCACCGGTTTCTCGGTTTGGCCCTGTACGATTTGCGCTGGTGTGCGAGGGCCCTACGTCCCCCTGTGACAGGGGGACAACTCGTTATTATTATTTTTATTTACAAACTTCGCGCCCATTTTTGAGGCCTTTCCGATACTCGAAAACTCATGCATTTTGGCACAGACATCAAAACCCGTGAAAAATTTGAAATTCCATGGTTCATGGGTTTGGGCGTGGTTCAGGGGCTCTATAGCGCCCCCAAACGTTGCCAGTGGCCGGGATGAAGTTTGTCCAATATGCACCAACTTTGGTACACTCATTGACCTCCTCATGCAGAACAATAATTACTCGGTTTTATCAGACTCTGCTCAACAGGAAGTCTGCCATTTTGACAGGAATTTGCAAAATAAAAAGTTTCCCGTGCTGGTTTGGAGGGGTTATGATGTTCGAAAACTCATAAAACTTGACAGGCCTATCTGGCTTAGGCCGTACTTTGAGAATTAATTCGAATTTTGTAAATTCATCTTTAACCAGCTCTCTAGCGCCACCTATTTTACATCACATTTATGGAAAGCACTCAGCCTCTTGATAATTGGCAGATTCAATAAGGCCTCAAAATTATTTAGAAACGTTTTGTCATTTTTTTTGTGTGTAGCTAAATGACTCTACAGCGCCCCCTATTTATTTTAGCTAATTAATTAACTGTGGCCTTCTCAAAAATTCTCCAATATTCATGATATTTGGTAGAAACATAGACAACATGATCCCGCACATATTACCAATAGGCATGCATTTGCTCCGCCCAACAGGAAGTCGGCCATATTGGAATTTGTGACATTTTTACACATTTTTCACATACTCATTCGAACTCCTCCTAGAGTCTTTGTCAGATTACCTCAAAATTGGGCGTGGATAGGCTCCAGACATAAGTGGAGATAAATTGCGAAGGAATAGTCAATAGCTGAAACGGTGTCGTAATGGCGGGCACTTGATTAACTAGAGACGCAACACTAAACCAAAGTGAAACCATGACACGGTCAGAACACAGATGATTGGAAATTCCTGAAATTTGGCGAAAACACAAGAGACATCATTAGACACGTTTGCCGTATTGGTAGGACTGACTCCACCCAACAGGAAGTCGGCCATTTTGAAATATGTGCATTTTACACACATTTTTTGCATACTTTGTCGAACTCCTCCTAGGGAATTTGTTGAATACTCTTGATATTTGTCAACAATAAACTACTAACACACCTGATGATAAATTGCGAAGGAATAGTCGATATCTTAAACGGGGACGAAATGGCAGACAGTTGAATTGCTTGAGATACCCCATTAAAACAGGAAGTGAATACATTCTTGTGTTGGTAGGTGTTTGAGGAGGTTAAAATGGATGAAAACTCACAAAACTTTACAGGCCTGCTTGTTTTACGTGGTCCATTGGTCTGAAATTGAAATTTCATATATACGCATTTCATTGGCTCTATAGCGCCACCTAGGTTTCAATGAATATTTGACATTACGGGAATAATCAAAAACTCTTGAAAATTGTCAGATTGCATAGGACCTAAAAACACATTACAAATATTGTGATAGTTTTTTCATGTGTAGCTAGCTGACTCTACAGCGCCCCCTAATTTGTTCAGTTAATAAATTAGCTCTGGATGTGTCAAAATTGGTCTAATGTTCTCCAATTTTGGTAGGAATGTAGATACTGTGACCCTGCACATATTTGCAATTGGCTTGTATTAGCTCCGCCCAACAAGAAGTCGGCCATATTGGAATTTGTAAGATTTTTACACTTTTTTCACAAACTCATTTAAACTGCTCCTAAAGTCTTTGTCAGATTACCTCTTATTTCACTGTAAATGAACAACAGACATATTTGATGAAAACTGCCAAAGGATTAGTTGATCGCTAAAACAGTGACGTAATGGCGGGCAATTGATTGACTAGAGACGCAACACTAAACCAAAGTGAAACCATGACACGGTCAGAACACAGATGATTGAAAATTCATGAAACTTGGCAAAAACACAAGAGACATCATTACACACATTTTCAGTATTGGTAGGACTGACTCCGCCCAACAGGAAGTCTGCCATTTTGAAATATCTGCATTTTACATACATTTTTTGCGTATGTTGTCAAACTACTCCTAGAAATTTTGTTGAATTCTCTTGGTATTTGGTAAAAATAAACACTGAACATATCTGATGACAAATTTTGAAGGAATAGTCGATATCTTAAACGAGGACGAAATGACGGACGGTTGAATTTTTGAGATGCCACCTCAAAACAGGAAGTTGACACCTAGGTAATGCAAGGTGTTTTGAGGAGGTTATAACTGAGGAAAACTCACAAAATTTGACCGGCCTGCTTATCTGAGGCGGTTCTTTGATCTAGAATTAAAAATTCAAATACATGTGTTTTCACAGCTCTATAGCGCCACCTATATTTTAAATGAATATTTGACATTTTTGGCAGAATAGAAAACTCTTGAAAATTGGCACACTCAATGAGACCTCAAAATTACTTTCACCGGTTTCTCGGTTTGGCCCGGTACGATTTGCGCTGGTGTGCGAGGGCCCTACGTCCCCCTGTGACAGGGGGACAACTCGTATTCGTATTGTTTTTCTGGTAGTCTGACCTCTAGCCTTGTTTATTTACTTCGTCTCAGCCTTTTCCTCTGAATACACTGTTTGCCTGTGATTCGACCCGTGCCTGTCTTTTGGATTGTTTATTTGAATAAACCCAGTCTGCATCTGCATTCAGTCTCTTTACCTGTTTATGGTGACAGATGCTCACTCTCTCCTTATCTAATCTCTATCTTCATAGAACCGCTAGCAGCAGCGATACATCAAAACACAAACATTAAAGGAATCCAAACACCCAACATGCAACATAAAATCAGTCTATATGCAGGTGATATCTTACTATTTCTACAAAAAACAGTTATTTCAATAAAAGAAACAATCCAAACAATCGGGAATTATTCAAAAATATAAGAGTATTCAATCTATTGGTCAAAATCTGCAGTTCTCCCAATAAACATGAATAAACCTGATGTTAAACTGAAAACACTACCCACCCCCATGTGCACTAATTCACATATCTGAGTGTGAGGGTCTCCCCCCAGCTGTCAGAGTTGTTTAAACTCAATTTAAACTCATTAAACTAAATCAATAAGTGATGATCTCCGCCGTTGGACAACACTTCCCCTTTTACTTGCTGGCAGAATTGCTACAATTAAAATGACAGTATTACCAAAAATCAATTATTTATTTTCAATGATTCCCATTCAGCCCCACCCACCTGGTTTCAAACTCTAAATACCACAATAACTGAATATTACTGGAAAAATAAACCACCCAGAATCAAACTCACAACATTACAGAACTCAAAATCACATGGCAGCCTAGAGGCACCAAATTTCACCATTATTTTCACAAGATAACAAACTCTGTACTCAAACCAACCAGTCATTCACCCATCTGGAACAACCCGGACTTTATCATCGATAAAAAACACTAAACTACCCACCTTGGATCAAAAAGGGGATCAAACACCTCAAACACATGTATCACAATACCACCTTAATGTCACTACCACAATTAACACAGAAATACGGCACTGGGAGAACTCAATTTTTACAATACCACCAGTTAAGATCAATCATCTGTTCAAAAATCATCCCAATCACATTAGACCTGCCTACAGCAATTTCAGAATTTCTTAATATCTCAATTGAATCTTACTATTAGCTTACCGTGCAAACAATGGGAAGAAGATTTATCATTAACTCCTAATGCTGATTTCTGGGTCCAGGTGTGAAATAATAATCACAACATGATCAAAAACATTAATTTACAACTCATCCAGTATAAAGTTATTCACCGAGTTCATTACACCACACACAACATGTATAAAATGGGATTCACTATCTCACCAATTTGTACACACTGCAATCAAAACACAGTTGATAATTATATCCACGCTATGTGGCACTGCACACCCGTTAACCAGTTCTGGAAAGAAGTTATCACCCTCCTATCTCATGCCCTCACCACCCAAATCCACCCAACACCATCACTCTGCCTACTAGGAGACACACCAACCACTAACACAATACCACAAAACAATAGAATAATCTTAATGTCGCGAGTCATCGCCAAGAAAATCATCCTCATAAACTGGAAAACAAAAATAACATTAACATCAATCACTGGAAAAATCTACTACCAGACTATCTCTCTCTAGACACTCAGAACCCACCAAAAACACAGATTCAGACCCAATTTAGACACATCTATTTCAAACATTACAGTAATCCAACAAAAGATAAACCGTAGCAAAATCATCAGTTAAAATTGCACATAAGTTCATGATTCTGTTTTCTGTTTAGCTATATTTTGGTATATATATGTATGTCTATTTCTTTCTTAATTTTAATTTTTCTTTGTTTTTTTTGTTTTTGTTTTTTTGTTTGTTTGTTTGTTTTTTCTCCCGCTGTAACCCCTTCTGCATCTCACTCCCTCCAACCCTAAACTCCCCAACTATATTAAATGAATATAGTTATATACAAATTAATAAATAAACAGTAAAGAATTAATAGTCCTCTAAAGAGGGGGTGGTTGTGAATCAAAAAATAATGAAAACCAGACATTGCTTTTGAAGTGTGGTTCAACAGAATCATTTAAAACAATACTAAATAATCTTATTCTAATTTCACCCACATAAAGAGAAATACACTGAGCAGCATGTTCTCTGTGGGAAAGTGTTTTATTCTGAGCTCTTTATCAGAAGTACATGCATGTCTGTTTATCTGAATTTAAGTTCAGTGTTATTTTAATCTGCAGTGTGTGAGATTCAGCTAAATGAATGATCATGTCTTGCTTTAATAATTGATTAAATAATCACTGGAAATGATCTGTAAACAATTTATTGATAAAGAAATTAGAGTTAGTTTGTGTGTGTGGAGGATATGTATATGTATTCATGTGCATATTTTTGTTTATAGTAAAGGAAGGGAAACATGTTAAACATTTCTTAAATATGTAAAACATCTTCAGCTTCACTCATTTTAATTCAGTAAATAATAGTGTAATATTTTTACATGAACTGTTCTACACAATATATATATTTACTAGATGTATTTTAATTAAACAAGGATTGTATAACTATTATGGAATAAAGCATAATTATCTCAAATATATACTAATAGGGGGGTGTGTTTATATGCCAGTGTTTCTAATGGATTATCATTTCTCTCTCAGGCTGTGGGACTGTAATCTATCAGATAAAAGCTGTGCAGATCTGGCCTCAGCTCTCAGCTCAAACTCCTCAACTCTGAGAGAACTGAACCTGAATAATAATAAACTGCAGGATTCAGGAGTGAAGCTGCTCTCTGCTGGACTGAAGAATCCACACTGTAAACTGGAGAAACTGGAGTAAGATCATCAAAATACAACAAACAGAGCATCTCACCTTCACACACACACACACACACACACACACACACAGACACTAACACACACACACACACACACACACACTAACACTCCCACTCACTCTAACACACACCACTACACACACACACACACACACTAACACTCCCACTCACTCTAACACACACCAGTACACACACACACACACACACACACACACACACACACTAACACACACAGGCGTGCACAGACATTTTGGGGGGCAAGTGCTCAGGGGGGAAAAAGGGCACTTTTTAGCACACGTGGAACACTTCATTATAAAAAAAGCCTATATGTTTCCGTGCGTGCTAGTGTGCCTTGCTAGGACGTAGGAGCAGGTTTGATATTGGGGGGGGGGACACATCTATAATGTAATATAATATAATATAATTTAATCTGCTTATTTGAATAAGCCCATTTTATAGTCTCTTAAAACAACATTTGTGGAATTACCTTTAATCACAAATAAACCATTCTTTTTGTACTTCTGTTTATTATTAGTTACATCCAAGTAAAGGTCACTTTACAACCTAAACATGTTACTCCACTTTACGGTTACTGTTGATAAAAAAATGTGTGCAATGTCTGAACTATATATAAATATATAAAAAAAACTGATGAGGTATCACCTAATGTTTAAAAGAATACAACAGATATTATTATTATTATTATTATTATTATGTATTGGCATGTCAATTCTGTTGTATATTTGTATATTTACATTTACACCACCTTTTTTCGACTAAAGGTACTTATGATGGTGGTCTTTTACGTAAAAGAATGTAACCTTATGTTTCATAGAGATTTTTGGCAGAGGTTAATATAAACTTTAGATGACCCAAACCCTCCTAGTCTGTTAGTTAAATGAGCTTTTACTAAAGGACCAGATATATTCCATTAGTAAATCTAAAGGGGCTAATGGATTTTAACAGGTAAACTCAATAAAAGAGAGTTTATTAGCTGATCATATGGATGGGTTAAGAAACTGCTTTAAAATACCTACATGAAGTATTGTACTAAATTCTGTCTCTCCACTACATCCAGCTTCTAGCTAACTAGTTAAGCTAGCTAAAATAATTTTCCTTCATTATAATTTACAGTAATCCTAGTCTACAAGTCACAATGACTATCACAATCTCTCAGAGGGTTTGATCTACAGTTTTGAGTCGTTTATTTTTAACCAGCTATCAGAAATAATCTCTACACAGTGTACATGGTAAGCTCCGTTACCTTTTAGAAAAATCGCTGTATATCCAGATCTGTTTTAACGTCAGCTCGCTGCACCCCGCTGCTGAATCTAAAAAAGAAAACTTTACAAATCCTCCACAGCGAAGGGGGGCTTCCCCACTCTCCTCCGCGCTCCGCAAAACCAGTGAGCTGATTGGCTGTTTCTATTAAGAGGCGGGACTTTCTTCCTGAACCGGCTTCGTGATTGGCCTATGCTTGCGCGACCGCGCAGGGTCACGTGACAGAGGAAGAGAGCGGTGTCGTGTGTGAGCTGATTTCAGGGCATTCTGTTTTCACTCGTTTTTAATCGCTCAGGTTTTCAAAAGATCATTTCAACACGGCTTCAGTAAAATCTTAATAATAATAATAATAATAATAATAATAAAGCCGAAAGCGGCGATTTACGGGGTTCGAGCGTTACAGGCAAAGAGACCCCTGGAGGCCAGTTAGGCTTAAAACATGTTGCCGGTTGACCGGCATCGCCAAACTGGATGAGGATGACCAGCATGACCGTGAAGACCAAGCTAGATTACCAGCATGACTAATCTGGATGACAAACTTGTTGACCATATTGACCAAGCTGGAAGACCATAATGACCAAACTGGATGACCAGCATGGCAAAGGTGGTTGGCCAGTATGACCAAGCTGGAAGACCACCATTATTATGAGGACAAAGCTGAATGACCAGCAGGACCATAATGACAAATGTGAATGGCCAGCATGACCAAGCTGGATGGCCAGCATAACCAAGCTGGGTGACCAGCGTGACCATAAAGACCATAATGGCAATGCTAGATGAGTGGTGTGAGTAAACTAGTTGAAAAGCATTGATAAATTGAGCTGTAGTGTTCATCAGGTTTTATGTGGTGTCTTACTGCACTCTAGTGGGCATTTGGTGAAACAAATTCAGTTCTTAAATTGAAAAAACACAAGGCATAAAAAGGGCATATAAATAACCCGTATATAGTATATAAGTTTTGACCTGATTAACATTCCGCCTGTTAAAAGCTTGCTGGAATGTGATTGGCTAATAGTGACCACAAAAGTGTCCATATCAAATTTTCATTTGGTGTACCATTAGTGCATGGGCCATAGATGATAATTGGCTAGGATGACCTTGATAGCTTGTATGGTTCTAGAGAAACAGCTATCGAGCATTGGCTCCGCCCCCTGGGGGGGTGTATGTCTACTTAAACTGACAGGGTATCTGAGAATCATGTAATGATCAAAGGACTGAAGTGGTATTAGTGTCAGGTTAAGCATTCAAAAGTTATAAGTGTTAAAGACATTTTACTGCACCATGGTAGAACTCATTTGCATATGGCGGCCATATTGTTTATAAATGTAAAGATTTTTTAAATAATTATTGAGGAGTAAGCTCTGCTGAACTGTTTCACACCAAACATGTCATGATTGGTCAAGGATCCAAGGACAAGATCTCAAAAGTAGGTTTTGCATATTATGCAAATTTAAAAAAAAATTAAGTGGGTGGAGCATAAACAAGAATGACCCAGGTGGCTGACCAGCATGAACAAGAAGGATAAATATGTTCAATTAAGCAAGACAAGCAAGATTGAATAAGTTCAGCAGAGCTTTAATTTAGAATAATTCACCTGTAGCTGTTTCACCAAATGACCACCAGAGCGCAGCAAGAGACCACATATAACCTGCTGGAAATCTATCACTCTATCAGAAAGACAGAACATTCCCTATCAGTGTGTTTCTATTTATTAAAAAGAGAAGAAAAGTCCGATTGGGCTCCAAATTGGTACTCATGATCAAGTGGTCTGTATATACATGTATGTAAATTTGTGTGTTGATAGGGTCAAAGGTTCGTGACTTCTGACCATTTAGGTTTGAAAAAAGTGATAATACAGGCTTATGGCCTACAAAATGGCTGTTGCTCTTTGGCCATATTAGAGGCAAAAAATATCTGATTTGGCTCAAAATTTGCAATCAGGATCACAATATCAGTCTATATATGTATGTCAATTTCTGTGTCAATAGGCTCAAAGGTTCCTGACTTCTGTACATTTAGATTTGAAAAAAGCGATAATACAGGCTTGAGGCCTACAAAATCGCTGTAGTTTTCCAGCCGTTGTAGAGGCAAAACATGTCCGATTTGGCTGAAAATTTGCAATCAAGATCAGATTATCAGTCTATATATGTGTATAAATTTGTGTGTTGATAGGGTGAAAGGTTCCTGTCTTCTGTCCATTTAGGTTGGAAAATAGCGATAAATAGAATAAATTGAAAATAGTTATTTTTTCACTGTAGAGCCTACTGAAGACTTATTTGGCTCATACTTGGCACATGTACTTCAAATGTCATTGTTAATTAGTAGCTTCAACAGTTTTGGCATGTTTTAAACTTTGACAGAGTTTTGGCCAAATAACTCTGAAAAGGCTTTCACGTACATGTTTGATCAAGGTTTATGGGCCTCAAATAGTTAAAATGTCAAGATTTTTTTGATAATTATTTACCTACAGGGTCTCAAGATTGCATCAAGACCAAATTTGTTTTGATTGATTAAGGACTTAAAGACAAGTTTGAAAAGAGCAATTTTTACTCTTTTGGCCACTGATGAAAATCTTTGCATTTTTGGTAAACATATGTAATTACAAAGTTGTAAAGGCTACAGCAAAGTATACAAGTAAAAAAGAATAACAAGCCTAGGCCACTTGTACCTTTAGATATAACTGATTTTCTGCTATAGCGCCCCCTTGAGGCCAATCAACGCCATATTTTAATGGATGATAGAAGGCCCTGAGATACATGTAGGGTATAAGTATCGTCCTGATTGGTCATTGTTTAGCCTGTCAAAAGCTTGCTGGAATCTGATTGGCTAATAACGATTGCAAAAATTTGCATATCAAATTTTCCTTCTGTAAAACATTAGGACATAGGCCATAGATGATACAGGCCAAAGGAGAGCTTCATAGCTTCTACGGTTCCTGAGAAACAGATTTTTAGCTTTGGCTCCGCCCCCTGGGGGCGTATGTCTACACAGATTGACGGACTACCTCAGAATCATGTTGGCATCAAAGTTCTAAAGTGGCATTAGTGTAGGTTTAAGCATTCAAAAGTTACAGCTGTTAGAGTAAATTTGGGTGTGCCACGGTAAGATTAATTTGCATATGGTGGCCATATTGTTTAAAAATTTCTCAATTTTTTTGATAATTATTGAGGTTGGGACTCTGCTGAGTTGTTTGACACCAAATATGACAGGATTGGTCAATGACCCTAGGACAAGTTCTCAAAAGTAGGTTTTGCATATTCTGCTAAATAGCAAAAAATCTAAGTGGGCGGAGCTTAGTGGTTCTATTAACCTTTTTGATTTGCCATTGACCAAGGAATCATATAATGCAAGAATTTTTGCTCTAGCTATCAGGGCGTAGGAGTTACGGGGCCAAACGCGTTGACCTTCGCCATAGCGCCCCCTTGAGGCCGATCGGGCTCATCTTTTGAATCTGAGTAGCGGTGAGAAGTACTACCATATGACCAAGTCTCAGCCCTGTAGGCCTTACGGTTTCTTCTGCCCAATCACTTCTATGGCAGAAAAAGAATAAGAACTATAATAAATATAGCCGCAAGCGGCGATTTACGGGGTTCGAGCGTTACAGGCAAAGAGACCCCTGGAGGCCAGTTAGGCTTAAAACATGTTGCCGGTTGACCGGCATCGCCAAACTGGATGAGGATGACCAGCATGACCGTGAAGACCAAGCTAGATTACCAGCATGACTAATCTGGATGACAAACTTGTTTACCATATTGACCAAGCTGGAAGACCATAATGACCAAACTGGATGACCAGCATGGCAAAGGTGGTTGGCCAGTATGACCAAGCTGGAAGACCACCATTACTATGAGGACAAAGCTGAATGACCAGCAGGACCATAATGACCAATGTGAATGGCCAGCATGACCAAGCTGGATGGCCAGCATAACCAAGCTGGGTGACCAGCGTGACCATAAAGACCATAACGGCAATGCTAGATGAGTGGTGTGAGTAAACTAGTTGAAAAGCATTGATAAATTGAGCTGTAGTGTTCATCTGGTTTTATGTGGTGTCTTACTGCACTCTAGTGCGCATTTGGTGAAACAAATTCAGTTCTTAAATTGAAAAAACACAAGGCATAAAAAGGGCATATAAATAACCCGTATATAGTATATAAGTTTTGACCTCATTAACATTCCGCCTGTTAAAAGCTTGCTGGAATGTGATTGGCTAATAGTGACCACAAAAGTGTCCATATCAAATTTTCATTTGGTGTACCATTAGTGCATGGGCCATAGATGATAATTGGCTAGGATGACCTTGATAGCTTGTATGGTTCTAGAGAAACAGCTATCGAGCATTGGCCCCGCCCCCTGGGGGGGTGTATGTCTACTTAAACTGACAGGGTATCTGAGAATCATGTAATGATCAAAGGACTGAAGTGGTATTAGTGTTAGGTTAAGCATTCAAAAGTTATAAGTGTTAAAGACATTTTACTGCACCATGGTAGAACTCATTTGCATATGGCGGCCATATTGTTTATAAATGTAAAGATTTTTTAAATAATTATTGAGGAGTAAGCTCTGCTGAACTGTTTGACACCAAACATGTCATGATTGGTCAAGGATCCAAGGACAAGATCTCAAAAGTAAGTTTTGCATATTATGCAAATAAAAAAAAAATTAAGTGGGTGGAACATAAACAAGAATGACCCAGGTGGCTGAGTAGCATGACCAAGAAGGATAAATATGTTCAATTAAGCAAGACAAGCAAGATTAAATAAGTTCAGCAGAGCTTTAATTCAGAATAATTCACCTGTAGCTGTTTCACCAAATGACCACCAGAGCGCAGCAAGAGACCACATATAACCTGCTGGAAATCTATCACTCTATAAGTAAGACAGAACATTCCCTATCAGTGTGTTTCTATTTATTACAAAGAGAGGAAAAGGCCGATTGGGCTCAAAATTGGTTCTCATGATCAAGTGGTCTGTATATATATGTGTGTAAATTTGTGTGTTGATAGGGTCAAAGGTTCCTGACTTCTGTCCATTTAGGCTTGAAAAAAGCGATAATACAGGCTTATGGCCTACAAAATGGCTGTTGCTCTTTGGCCATATTAGAGGCAAAAAATATCTGATTTGGCTCAAAATTTGCAATCAAGATCACAATATCAGTCTATATATGTATGTCAATTTCTGTGTCAATAGGGTCAAAGGTTCCTGACTTCTGTCCATTTAGGTTTGAAAAAAGCGATAATACAGGCTTGAGGCCTACAAAATCGCTGTAGTTTTCCAGCCGTTGTAGAGGCAAAACATGTCCGATTTGGCTGAAAATTTGCAATCAAGATCAGATTATCAGTCTGTATATGTGTATAAATTTGTGTGTTGATAGGGTGAAAGGTTCCTGTCTTCTGTCCATTTAGGTTGGAAAATAGCGATAAATAGAATAAATTGAAAATAGTTATTTTTTCACTGTAGAGCCTACTGAAGACTTATTTGGCTCATACTTGGCACATGTACTTCAAATTTCATTGTTAATTAGTAACTTCAACAGTTTTGGCATGTTTTAAACTTTGACAGAGTTTTGGCCAAATAACTCTGAAAAGGCTTTCACGTACATGTTTGATCAAGGTTTATGGGCCTCAAATAGTTAAAATGTCAAGATTTTTTTGATAATTATTTACCTACAGGGTCTCAAGATTGCATCAAGACCAAATTTGTTTTGATTGATTAAGGACTTAAAGACAAGTTCGAAAAGAGCAATTTTTACTCTTTTGGCCACTGATGAAAATCTTTGCATTTTTGGTAAACATATGTAATTACAAAGTTGTAAAGGCTAAAGCAAAGCATACAACTAAAAAAGAATAACAAGCCTAGGCCACTTGTACCTTTAGATATAACTGATTTTCTGCTATAGCGCCCCCTTGAGGCCAATCAACGCCATATTTTAATGGATGATAGAAGGCCCTGAGATACATGTAGGGTATAAGTATCGTCCTGATTGGTCATTGTTTAGCCTGTCAAAAGCTTGCTGGAATCTGATTGGCTAATAACGATTGCAAAAATTTGCATATCAAATTTTCCTTCTGTAAAACATTAGGACAAAGGCCATAGATGATACATGCCAAAGGAGAGCTTCATAGCTTGTACGGTTCCTGAGAAACAGATTTTTAGCTTTGGCTCCGCCCCCTGGGGGCGTATGTCTACACAGATTGACGGGCTACCTCAGAATCATGTTGGCATCAAAGTTGTAAAGTGGCATTAGTGTAGGTTTAAGCATTCAAAAGTTACAGCTGTTAGAGTAAATTTGGGTGTGCCACGGTAAGATTAATTTGCATATGGCGGCCATATTGTTTAAAAAATTCTCAATTTTTTCGATAATTATTGAGCTTGGGACTCTGCTGAGTTGTTTGACACCAAATATGACAGGATTGGTCAATGACCCTAGGACAAGTTCTCAAAAGTAGGTTTTGCATATTATGCTAAATAGCAAAAAATCTAAGTGGGCGGAGCTTAGTGGTTCTATTGACCTTTTTGATTTGCCATTAACCAAGGAATCATATTATGCAAGTATTTTTGCTCTAGCTATCAGGGCGTAGGAGTTACGAGGCCAAACGCGTTGACCTTCGCCATAGCGCCCCCTTGAGGCCGATCGGGCTCATCTTTTGATTCTGAGTAGCGGTGAGAAGTACTACCATATGACCAAGTCTCAGCCCTGTAGGCCTTACGGTTTCTTCTGCCCAATCACTTCTATGGCAGAAAAAGAATAAGAACTATAATAATAATAATAAATATAGCCGCAAGCGGCGATTTACGGGGTTCGAGCGTTACAGGCAAAGAGACCCCTGGAGGCCAGTTAGGCTTAAAACATGTTGCCGGTTGACCGGCATCGCCAAACTGGATGAGGATGACCAGCATGACCGTGAAGACCAAGCTAGATTACCAGCATGACTAATCTGGATGACAAACTTGTTGACCATATTGACCAAGCTGGAAGACCATAATGACCAAACTGGATGACCACCATTACTATGAGGACAAAGCTGAATGACCAGCAGGACCATAATGACCAATGTGAATGGCCAGCATGACCAAGCTGGATGGCCAGCATAACCAAGCTGGGTGACCAGCGTGACCATAAAGACCATAATGGCAATGCTAGATGAGTGGTGTGAGTAAACTAGTTGAAAAGCATTGATAAATTGAGCTGTAGTGTTCATCAGGTTTTATGTGGTGTCTTACTGCACTCTAGTGGGCATTTGGTGAAACAAATTCAGTTCTTAAATTGAAAAAACACAAGGCATAAAAAGGGCATATAAATAACCCGTATATAGTATATAAGTTTTGACCTGATTAACATTCCGCCTGTTAAAAGCTTGCTGGAATGTGATTGGCTAATAGTGACCACAAAAGTGTCCATATCAAATTTTCATTTGGTGTACCATTAGTGCATGGGCCATAGATGATAATTGGCTAGGATGACCTTGATAGCTTGTATGGTTCTAGAGAAACAGCTATCGAGCATTGGCCCCGCCCCCTGGGGGGGTGTATGTCTACTTATACTGACAGGGTATCTGAGAATCATGTAATGATCAAAGGACTGAAGTGGTATTAGTGTCAGGTTAAGCATTCAAAAGTTATAAGTGTTAAAGACATTTTACTGCACCATGGTAGAACTCATTTGCATATGGCGGCCATATTGTTTATAAATGTAAAGATTTTTTAAATAATTATTGAGGAGTAAGCTCTGCTGAACTGTTTGACACCAAACATGTCATGATTGGTCAAGGATCCAAGGACAAGATCTCAAAAGTAGGTTTTGCATATTATGCAAATTTAAAAAAAAATTAAGTGGGTGGAGCATAAACAAGAATGACCCAGGCGGCTGAGTAGCATGAACAAGAAGGATAAATATGTTGAATTAAGCAAGACAAGCAAGATTGAATAAGTTCAGCAGAGCTTTAATTTAGAATAATTCACCTGTAGCTGTTTCACCAAATGACCACCAGAGCGCAGCAAGAGACCACATATAACCTGCTGGAAATCTATCACTCTATCAGAAAGACAGAACATTCCCTATCAGTGTGTTTCTATTTATTAAAAAGAGAAGAAAAGTCCGATTGGGCTCCAAATTGGTTCTCATGATCAAGTGGTCTGTATATATATGTGTGTAAATTTGTGTGTTGATAGGGTCAAAGGTTCCTGACTTCTGTCCATTTAGGCTTGAAAAAAGCGATAATACAGGCTTATGGCCTACAACATGGCTGTTGCTCTTTGGCCATATTAGAGGCAAAAAATATCTGATTTGGCTCAAAATTTGCAATCAAGATCACAATATCAGTCTATATATGTATGTCAATTTCTGTGTCAATAGGGTCAAAGGTTCCTGACTTCTGTCCATTTAGGTTTGAAAAAAGCGATAATACAGGCTTGAGGCCTACAAAATCGCTGTAGTTTTCCAGCCGTTGTAGAGGCAAAACATGTCCGATTTGGCTGAAAATTTGCAATCAAGATCAGATTATCAGTCTATATATGTGTATAAATTTGTGTGTTGATAGGGTGAAAGGTTCCTGTCTTCTGTCCATTTAGGTTGGAAAATAGCGATAAATAGAATAAATTGAAAATAGTTATTTTTTCACTGTAGAGCCTACTGAAGACTTATTTGGCTCATACTTGGCACATGTACTTCAAATGTCATTGTTAATTAGTAGCTTCAACAGTTTTGGCATGTTTTAAACTTTGACAGAGTTTTGGCCAAATAACTCTGAAAAGGCTTTCACGTACATGTTTGATCAAGGTTTATGGGCCTCAAATAGTTAAAATGTCAAGATTTTTTTGATAATTATTTACCTACAGGGTCTCAAGATTGCATCAAGACCAAAATTGTTTTGATTGATTAAGGACTTAAAGACAAGTTCGAAAAGAGCAATTTTTACTCTTTTGGCCACTGATGAAAATCTTTGCATTTTGGTAAACACATGTAATTACAAAGTTGTAAAGGCTACAGCAAAGTATACAACTAAAAAAGAATAACATGCCTAGGCCACTTGTACCTTTAGATATAACTGATTTTCTGCTATAGCGCCCCCTTGAGGCCAATGAACGCCATATTTTAATGGATGATAGAAGGCCCTGAGATACATGTAGGATATAAGTATCGTCCTGATTGGTCATTGTTTAGCCTGTCAAAAGCTGGCTGGAAACTGATTGGCTAATAGCGATCGCAAAAATTTGCATATCAAATTTTCCTTCTGTAAAACATTAGGACATAGGCCATAGATGATACATGCCAAAGGAGAGCTTCGTAGCTTGTACGGTTCCTGAGAAACAGATTTTTAGCTTTGGCTCCGCCCCCTGGGGGCGTATGTCTACACAGATTGACGGGCTACCTCAGAATCATGTTGGCATCATAGGTTTAAAGTGGCATTAGTGTAGGTTTAAGCATTCAAAAGTTACAGCTGTTAGAGTAAATTTGGGTGTGCCACGGTAAGATTAATTTGCATATGGCGGCCATACTGTTTGCAAATTTCACAGTTTTTTTGATAATTATTGAGGTTGGGACTCTGCTGAGTTGTTTGACACCAAATATGACAGGATTGGTCAATGACCCTAGGACAAGTTCTCAAAAGTATGTTTTGCATATTATGCTAAATAGCAAAAAATCTAAGTGGGCGGAGCTTAGTGGTTCTATTGACCTTTTTGATTTGCCATTAACCAAGGAATCATATAATGCAAGAATTTTTGCTCTAGCTATCAGGGTGTAGGAGTTACGAGGCCAAACGCGTTGACCTTCGCCATAGCGCCCCCTTGAGGCCGATCGGGCTCATCTTTTGAATCTGAGTAGCGGTGAGAAGTACTACCATATGACCAAGTCTCAGCCCTGTAGGCCTTACGGTTTCTTCTGCCCAATCACTTCTATGGCAGAAAAAGAATAAGAACTATAATAATAATAATAATAATAATAATAATAATAATAATCAGAACAATTACAATAGGGTTTCTAGCACTACGTGCTCGAACCCCTAAATATAGCCGCAAGCGGCGATTTACGGGGTTCGAGCGTTACAGGCAAAGAGACCCCTGGAGGCCAGTTAGGCTTAAAACATGTTGCCGGTTGACCGGCATCGCCAAACTGGATGAGGATGACCAGCATGACCGTGAAGACCAAGCTAGATTACCAGCATGACTAATCTGGATGACAAACTTGTTGACCATATTGACCAAGCTGGAAGACCATAATGACCAAACTGGATGACCAGCATGGCAAAGGTGGTTGGCCAGTATGACCAAGCTGGAAGACCACCATTACTATGAGGACAAAGCTGAATGACCAGCAAAACCATAATGACCAATGTGAATGGCCAGCATGACCAAGCTGGATGGCCAGCATAACCAAGCTGGGTGACCAGCGTGACCATAAAGACCATAATGGCAATGCTAGATGAGTGGTGTGAGTAAACTAGTTGAAAAGCATTGATAAATTGAGCTGTAGTGTTCATCAGGTTTTATGTGGTGTCTTACTGCACTCTAGTGCGCATTTGGTGAAACAAATTCAGTTCTTAAATTGAAAAAACACAAGGCATAAAAAGGGCAAATAAATAACCCGTATATAGTATATAAGTTTTGACCTGATTAACATTCCGCCTGTTAAAAGCTTGCTGGAATGTGATTGGCTAATAGTGACCACAAAAGTGTCCATATCAAATTTTCATTTGGTGTACCATTAGTGCATGGGCCATAGATGATAATTGGCTAGGATGACCTTGATAGCTTGTATGGTTCTAGAGAAACAGCTATCGAGCATTGGCTCCGCCCCCTTGGGGGGGTGTATGTCTACTTAAACTGACAGGGTATCTGAGAATCATGTAATGATCAAAGGACTGAAGTGGTATTAGTGTCAGGTTAAGCATTCAAAAGTTATAAGTGTTAAAGACATTTTACTGCACCATGGTAGAACTCATTTGCATATGGCGGCCATATTGTTTATAAATGTAAAGATTTTTTTAATAATTATTGAGGAGTAAGCTCTGCTGAACTGTTTGACACCAAACATGTCATGATTGGTCAAGGATCCAAGGACAAGATCTCAAAAGTATGTTTTGCATATTATGCAAATTTAAAAAAAAATTAAGTGGGTGGAGCATAAACAAGAATGACCCAGGTGGCTGACTAGCATGACCAAGAAGGATAAAGATCTTCAATTAAGCAAGACAAGCAAGATTAAATAAGTTCAGCAGAGCTTTAATTTAGAATAATTCACCTGTAGCTGTTTCACCAAATGACCACCAGAGCGCAGCAAGAGACCACATATAACCTGCTGGAAATCTATCACTCTATCAGAAAGACAGAACATTCCCTATCAGTGTGTTTCTATTTATTAAAAAGAGAAGAAAAGTCCGATTGGGCTCCAAATTGGTACTCATGATCAAGTGGTCTGTATATACATGTATGTAAATTTGTGTGTTGATAGGGTCAAAGGTTCCTGACTTCTGACCATTTAGGTTTGAAAAAAGTGATAATACAGGCTTATGGCCTACAAAATGGTTGTTGCTCTTTGGCTATATTAGAGGCAAAAAATATCTGATTTGGCTCAAAATTTGCAATCAAGATCACAATATCAGTCTATATATGTATGTCAATTTCTGTGTCAATAGGTTCAAAGGTTCCTGACTTCTGTCCATTTAGATTTGAAAAAAGCGATAATACAGGCTTGAGGCCTACAAAATCGCTTTAGTTTTCCAGCCGTTGTAGAGGCAAAACATGTCCGATTTGGCTGAAAATTTGCAATCAAGATCAGATTATCAGTCTATATATGTGTATAAATTTGTGTGTTGATAGGGTGAAAGGTTCCTGTCTTCTGTCCATTTAGGTTGGAAAATAGCGATAAATAGAATAAATTGAAAATAGTTATTTTTTCACTGTAGAGCCTACTGAAGACTTATTTGGCTCATACTTGGCACATGTACTTCAAATGTCATTGTTAATTAGTAGCTTCAACAGTTTTGGCATGTTTTAAACTTTGACAGAGTTTTGGCCAAATAACTCTGAAAAGGCTTTCACGTACATGTTTGATCAAGGTTTATGGGCCTCAAATAGTTAAAATGTCAAGATTTTTTTGATAATTATTTACCTACAGGGTCTCAAGATTGCATCAAGACCAAATTTGTTTTGATTGATTAAGGACTTAAAGACAAGTTCGAAAAGAGCAATTTTTACTCTTTTGGCCACTGATGAAAATCTTTGCATTTTTGGTAAACATATGTAATTACTAAGTTGTAAAGGCTACAGCAAAGTATACAACTAAAAAAAATAACAAGCCTAGGCCACTTGTACCTTTAGATATAACTGATTTTCTGCTATAGCGCCCCCTTGAGGACAATCAACGCCATATTTTAATGGATGATAGAAGGCCCTGAGATACATGTAGGGTATAAGTATCGTCCTGATTGGTCATTGTTTAGCCTGTCAAAAGCTTTCTGGAATCTGATTGGCTAATAACGGTCGCAAAAATTTGCATATCAAATTTTCCTTCTGTAAAACATTAGGACATAGGCCATAGATGATACATGCCAAAGGAGAGCTTCATAGCTTGTACGGTTCCTGAGAAACAGATTTTTAGCTTTGGCTCCGCCCCCTGGGGGCGTATGTCTACACAGATTGACAGGCTACCTCAGAATCATGTTGGCATCAAATTTGGAAAGTGGCATTAGTGTAGGTTTAAGCATTCAAAAGTTACAGCTGTTAGAGTAAATTTGGGTGTTCCACGGTAAGATTAATTTGCATATGGCGGCCATATTTTTTGCAAATTTCAAGATTTTTTTAATAATTATTGAGGTTGGGACTCTGCTGAGTTGTTTGACACCAAACATGTCAGGATTGGTCAATGAGTTTAGGACAAGTTCTCAAAAGTAGGTTTTGCATATTATGCTAAATAGCAAAAAATCTAAGTGGGCGGAGCTTAGTGGTTCTATTGACCTTTTTGATTTGCCATTAACCAAGGAATCATATAATGCAAGATATTTTGCTCTAGCTATCAGGGCGTAGGAGTTACGGGGCCAAACGCGTTGACCTTCGCCATAGCGCCCCCTTGAGGCCGATCGGCCTCATCTTTTGAATCTGAGTAGCGGTGAGAAGTACTACCATATGACCAAGTCTCAGCCCTGTAGGCCTTACGGTTTCTTCTGCCCAATCACTTCTATTGCAGAAAAAGAATAAGAACTATAATAAATATAGCCGCAAGCGGCGATTTACGGGGTTCGAGCGTTACAGACAAAGAGGCCCCTGGAGGCCAGTTAGGCTTAAAACATGTTGCTGGTTGACTGGCATCACCAAACTGGATGACCAGCATGGCAAAGGTGTTTGGCCAGTATGACCAAGCTGGATGACCAGCATTGCTATGATGACAAAGCTGAATGACCAGCAGGACCATAATGACCAATGTGAATGACCAGAATGACCTAGCTGGATGGGCAGCATAACCAAGCTAGGTGACCAGCGTGACCATAAAGACCATAATGACAATGCTAGATGAGTGGTGTAAGTAAACTAGTTGAAAAGCATTGATAAATTGAGCTGTAGTGTTCATCAGGTTTTATGTGGTGTCTTGCTGCACTCTAGTGGGCATTTGGTGAAACAACTTCAGTTCTTAAATTCAAAAAACACAAGGCATAAAAAGGGCATATAAATAACCCATATATAGTGTATAAGTTTTGACCTGATAAACATTCTGCCTGTCAAAAGCTTGCTGGAATGTGATTGGCTAATAGTGACCACAAAAGTGTCCATATCAAATTTTCATTTGGTGTACCATTAGTGCATGGGCCATAGATGATAATTGGCAAGGATGACCTTGATAGCTTGTATGGTTGTAGAGAAACAGCTATCGAGCATTGGCTCTGCCTCCTGGGGGTGTATGTCTACTTAAACTCACAGGGTATCTGAGAATCATGTAATGATCAAAGGACTGAAGTGGTATTAGTGTCAGGTTAAGCATTCAAAAGTTATAAGTGTTAGAAGACATTTTACTGCACCATGGTAAAACTAATTTGCATATGGCGGCCATATTGTTTATAAATGTAAAGATTTTTTTAATAATTATTGAGGAGTAAGCTCTGCTGAACTGTTTGACACCAAACATGTCATGATTGGTCAAGGAGGCAAAGACAAGATCTCAAAAGTAGGTTTTGCATATTATGCAAATTAAAAAAAGAATTAAGTGGGTGGAGCATAAATAAGAATGACCCAGGTGGCTGAGCAGCATGACCAAGAAGGATAAATATGTTCAATTAAGCAAGACAAAAAAGATTAAATAAGTTCAGCAGAGCTTTAATTTAGAATAATTCACCTGTAGCTGTTTCACCAAATGACCACCAGAGCGCAGCAAGAGACCACATATAACCTGCTGGAAATCTATCACTCTATAAGTAAGACAGAACATTCCCTATCAGTGTGTTTCTATTTATTAAAAAGAGAAGAAAAGTCCGATTGGGCTCCAAATTGGTACTCATGATCAAGTGGTCTGCATATATATGTGTGTAAATTTGTGTGTTGATAGGGTCAAAGGTTCCTGACTTCTGTCCATTTAGGTTTGAAAAAAGCGATAATACAGGCTTATGGCCTACAAAATGGCTGTTGCTCTTTGGCCATATTAGAGGCAAAAAATATCTGATTTGGCTCAAATTTTGCATTCAAGATCACAATATCAGTCTATATATGTATGTAAATTTCTGTGTCGATAGGGTCAAAGGTTCCTGACTTCTGTCCATTTAGGTTTGAAAAAAGCGATAATACAGGCTTGAGGCCTACAAAATCGCTGTAGTTTTCCAGCCGTTGTAGAGGGAAAACATGTCCGATTTGACTGAAAATTTGCAATCAAGATCAAATTATCAGTCTATATATGTCTATAAATTTGTGTGTTGATAGGGTGAAAGGTTCCTGTCTTCTGTCCATTTAGGTTGGAAAATAGCGATAAATAGAATAAATTGAAAATAGTTATTTTTTCACTGTAGAGCCTACTGAAGACTTATTTGGCTCATACTTGGCACATGTACTTCAAATGTCATTGTTAATTAGTAGCTTCAACAGTTTTGGCATGATTTAAACTTTGACAGAGTTTTGGCCAAATAACTCTGAAAAGGCTTTCACGTACATGTTTGATCAAGGTTTATGGGCCTCAAATAGTTAAAATGTCAAGATTTTTTTGATAATTATTTACCTACAGGGTCTCAAGATTGCATCAAGACCAAATTTGTTTTGATTGATTAAGGACTTAAAGACAAGTTCGAAAAGAGCAATTTTTACTCTTTTGGCCACTGATGAAAATCTTTGCATTTTTGGTAAACATATGTAATTACAAAGTTGTAAAAGCTACAGCAAAGTATACAACTAAAAAATAATAACAAGCCTAGGCCACTTGTACCTTTAGATATAACTGATTTTCTGCTATAGCGCCCCCTTGAGGCCAATCAACGCCATATTTTAATGGATGATAGAAGGCCCTGAGATACATGTAGGGTATAAGTATCGTCCTGATTGGTCATTGTTTAGCATGTCAAAAGCTTGCTGGAAACTGATTGGCTAATAACGATCGCAAAAATTTGCATATCAAATTTTCCTTCTGTAAAACATTAGGACATAGGCCATAGATGATAAATTTCAAAGGAGAGCTTCATAGCTTGTACGGTTCCTGAGAAACAGATTTTTAGCTTTGGCTCCGCCCCCTGGGGGCGTATGTCTACACAGATTGACGCGCTACCTCAGAATCATGTTGGCATCAAAGTTGTAAAGTGGCATTAGTGTAGGTTTAAGCATTCAAAAGTTACAGCTGTTAGAGTAAATTTGGGTGTGCCACGGTAAGATTAATGTGCATATGGCGGCCATATTGTTTACAAATTTCACAATTTTTTCGATAATTATTGAGGTTGGGACTCTGCTGAGTTGTTTGACACCAAATATGACAGGATTGGTCAATGACCCTAGGACAAGTTCTCAAAAGTAGGTTTTGCATATTATGCTAAATAGCAAAATATCTAAGTGGGCGGAGCTTAGTGGTTCTATTGACCTTTTTGATTTTCCATTAACCAAGGAATCATACAATGCAAGAATTTTTGCCCTAGCTATCAGGGTGTAGGAGTTACGAGGCCAAACGCGTTGACCTTCGCCATAGCGCCCCCTTGAGGCCGATCGGGCTCATGTTTTGAATCTGAGTAGCGGTGAGAAGTACTACCATATGACCAAGTCTCAGCCCTGTAGGCCTTACGGTTTCTTCTGCCCAATCACTTCTATGGCAGAAAAAGAATAAGAACTATAATAATAATAAATATAGCCGCAAGCGGCGATTTACGGGGTTCGAGCGTCACAGGCAAAGAGGCCCCTGGAGGCCGGTTAGGCTTAAAACCTGTTGCTGGTTGACCGTCATCACCAAACTGGATAACCAAGCTGGGTAACCAGCGTGACCATAAAGACCATAATGACAATGCTAGATGAGTGGTGTGAGTAAACTAGTTGAAAAGCATTGATAAATTGAGCTATAGTGTTCATCAGGTTTTATGTGGTGTCTTGCTGCACTCTAGTGGGCATTTGGTGAAACAACTTCCGTTCTTAAATTCAAAAAACACAAGGCATAAAAAGGGCATATAAATAACCCATATATAGTGTATAAGTTTTTACCTGATAAACATTCTGCCTGTCAACAGCTTGCTGGAATGTGATTGGCTAATAGTGACCACAAAGTGTCCATATCTAGCACTACGTGCTCGAACCCTTAAATAAATATAAATAATAAACAAGAATTACCCAGGTGGCTGAGCAGCATGACCAAGAAGGATAAAGATGTTTAATTAAGCAAGACAAGGAAGATTAAATAAGTTCAGCAGAGCTTTATTTAGAATAATTCACCTGTAGTTGTTTCACCAAATGACCACCAGAGCGCAGCAAGAGACCACATATAACCTGCTGAGAATCTATCACTCTATCAGTAAGACAGAACGTTCCCTATTAGTGTGTTTCTATTTATTAAAAAGAGAAGAATCAAGATCACAATATCAGTCTATACATGTATGTAAATTTCTGTGTCGATAGGGTCAAAGGTTCCTGTCTTCTGTCCATTTAGATTTGAAAACAAGCGATAATACAGGCTTGAGGCCTACAAAATCGCTGTAGTTTTCCAGCCGTTGTAGACGCAAAACATTTCCGATTTGGCTGAAAATTTGCAATCAAGATCAGATTATCAGTCTATATATGAGTATACATTTGTGTGTTGATAGGGTGAAAGGTTCCTGTCTTCTGTCCATTTAGGTTTGAAAATAGCGATAAATAGAATAAATTAAAAATAGTTAATTTGTCACTGTAGAGCCTACTGAAGACTTATTTGGCTCATACTTGGCACATGTGCTTGAAATGTCATTGTTAATTAGTAGCTTCAACAGTTTTGGCATGTTTAAAACTTTGACAGAGTTTTGGCCAAATAACTCTGAAAAGGCTTTCACGTACATGTTTGATCAAGGTTTATGGGCCTCCAATAGTTAAAATGTCAAGATTTTTTTGATAATTATTTACCTACAGGGTCTCACGATTGCATCAAGACCAAATTTGTTTTGATTGATTAAGGACTTAAAGACAAGTTCGAAAAGAGCCATTTTTACTCTTTTGGCCACTGATGAAAATCTTTGCATTTTTGGTAAACACATGTAATTACAAAGTTGTAAAGGCTACAGCAAAGTATACAAATAAAAAAGAATAACAAGCCTAGGCCACTTGTACCTTTAGATATAACTGTTTTTCTGCTATAGCGCCCCCTTGAGGCCAATCAATGCCATATTTTAATGGATGATAGAAGGTCCTCATATACATGTAGGGTATAAGTATCATCCTGATTGGTGATTGTTTTGCCTGTCAAAAGCTTGCTGGAATCTGATTGGCTAATAACGATTGCAAAAATTTGCATATCAAATTTTCCTTCTGTAAAACATTAGGACATAGGCCATAGATGATACATGCTAAAGGAGAGCTTCATAGCTTGTACGGTTCCTGAGAAACAGATTTTTAGCTTTGGCTCCGCCCCCTGGGGGCGTATGTCTACACAGATTGACGGGCTACCTCAGAATCATGTTGGCATCAAAGTTGTAAAGTGGCATTAGTGTAGGTTTAAGCATTCAAAAGTTACAGCTGTTAGAGTAAATTTGGGTGTGCCACGGTAAGATTAATTTGCATATGGCGGCCATATTGTTTACAAATTTCTCAATTTTTTCGATAATTATTGAGGGTGGGACTCTGCTGAGTTGTTTGACACCAAATATGATAGTATTGGTCAATGACCCTAGGACAAGTTCTCAAAAGTAGGTTTTGCATATTATGCTAAATAGCAAAAAATCTAAGTGGGCGGAGCTTAGTGGTTCTATTGACCTTTTTGATTTGCCATTAACCAAGGAATCATATAATGTAAGAATTTTTGGTCTAGCTATCAGGGCGTGGGAGTTACGAGGCCTAACGCGTTGAACTTCGCCATAGCGCCCCCTTGAGGCCGATCGGGACTCATGTCATGCGGCACAGTAGGGGTCTAAAGTACTACCATATGACCAAGTCTCAGCTCTCTAGGCCTTACGGTTTGTTCTGTGCAATCACTTCTAGGTCAGAAAAAGCAGGGGAAGCGATTATAAATACCAATATAGCCGCAAGCGGCGATTTACGGGGTTCGAGCGTTACAGGCAAAGAGACCCCTGGAGGCCAGTTAGGCTTAAAACATGTTGCCGGTTGACCGGCATCGGCAAACTGGGTGAGGATGACCAGCATGACCGTGAAGACCAAGCTAGATTACCAGCATGACTAATCTGGATGACAAACTTGTTGACCATATTGACCAAGCTGGAAGACCATAATGACCAAACTGGATGACCAGCATGGCAAAGGTGGTTGGCCAGTATGACCAAGCTGGAAGACCACCATTACTATGAGGACAAAGCTGAATGACCAGCAGGACCATAATGACCAATGTGAATGGCCAGCATAACCAAGCTGGGTGACCAGCGTGACCATAAAGACCATAATGGCAATGCTAGATGAGTGGTGTGAGTAAACTAGTTGAAAAGCATTGATAAATTGAGCTGTAGTGTTCATCAGGTTTTATGTGGTGTCTTACTGCACTCTAGTGGGCATTTGGTGAAACAAATTCAGTTCTTAAATTGAAAAAACACAAGGCATAAAAAGGGAATATAAATAACCCGTATATAGTATATAAGTTTTGACCTGATTAACATTCCGCCTGTTAAAAGCTTGCTGGAATGTGATTGGCTAATAGTGACCACAAAAGTGTCCATATCAAATTTTCATTTGGTGTACCATTAGTGCATGGGCCATAGATGATAATTGGCTAGGATGACCTTCATAGCTTGTATGGTTCTAGAGAAACAGCTATCGAGCATTGGCCCCGCCCCCTGGGGGTGTATGTCTACTTAAACTGACAGGGTATCTGAGAATCATGTAATGATCAAAGGACTGAAGTGGCATTAGTGTCAGGTTAAGCATTCAAAAGTTATAAGTGTTAAAGACATTTTACTGCACCATGGTAGAACTCATTTGCATATGGCGGCCATATTGTTTATAAATGTAAAGATTTTTTTAATAATTATTGAAGAGTAAGCTCTGCTGAACTGTTTGACACCAAACATGTCAAGATTGGTCAAGGATCCAAGGACAAGATCTCAAAAGTAGGTTTTGCATTGTATGCAAATTAAAAAAAAAAATTAAGTGGGTGGAGCATAAACAAGAATGACCCAGGTGGCTGACCAGCATGAACAAGAAGGATAAATATGTTCAATTAAGCAAGACAAGCAAGATTGAATAAGTTCAGCAGAGCTTTAATTTAGAATAATTCACCTGTAGCTGTTTCACCAAATGACCACCAGAGCGCAGCAAGAGACCACATATAACCTGCTGGAAATCTATCACTCTAAAAGTAAGACAGAACATTCCCTATCAGTGTGTTTCTATTTATTAAAAAGAGAAGAAAAGTCCGATTTGGCTCCAAATTGGTACTCATGATCAAGTGGTCTGTATATACATGTATGTAAATTTGTGTGTTGATAGGGTTAAAGGTTCCTGACTTCTGACCATTTAGGTTTGAAAAAAGTGATAATACAGGCTTATGGCCTACAAAATGGCTGTTGGTCTTTGGCCATATTAGAGGCAAAAAATATCTGATTTGGCTCAAAATTTGCAATCATGATCAAGTGGTCTGTATATACATGTATGTAAATTTGTGTGTTGATAGGGTCAAAGGTTCCTGACTTCTGACCATTTAGGTTTGAAAAAAGTGATAATACAGGCTTATGGCCTACAAAATGGCTGTTGCTCTTTGGCCATATTAGAGGCAGAAAATATCTGATTTGGCTCAAAATTTGCAATCAAGATCACAATATCAGTCTATATATGTATGTCAATTTCTGTGTCAATAGGGTCAAAGGTTCCTGACTTCTGTCCATTTAGATTTGAAAAAAGCGATAATACAGGCTTGAGGCCTACAAAATCGCTGTAGTTTTCCAGCCGTTGTAGGGGCAAAAAATGTCCGATTTGGCTGAAAATTTGCAATCAAGATCAGATTATCAGTCTATATATGTGTATAAATTTGTGTGTTGATAGGGTGAAAGGTTCCTGTCTTCTGTCCATTTAGGTTGGAAAATAGCGATAAATAGAATAAATTGAAAATAGTTATTTTTGCACTGTAGAGCCTACTGAAGACTTATTTGGCTCATACTTGGCACATGTACTTCAAATGTCATTGTTAATTAGTAGCTTCGACAGTTTTGGCATGTTTTAAACTTTGACAGAGTTTTGGCCAAATAACTCTGAAAAGGCTTTCACGTACATGTTTGATCAAGGTTTATGGGCCTCAAATAGTTAAAATGTCAAGATTTTTTTGATAATTATTTACCTACAGGGTCTCAAGATTGCATCAAGACCAAATTTGTTTTGATTGATTAAGGACTTAAAGACAAGTTCGAAAAGAGCAATTTTTACTCTTTTGGCCACTGATGAAAATCTTTGCATTTTTGGTAAACTTATGTAATTACAAAGTTGTAAAGGCTACAGCAAAGTATACAACTAAAAAGAATAACAAGCCTAGGCCACTGGTACCTTTAGATATAACTGATTTTCTGCTATAGCGCCCCCTTGAGGCAAATCAACGCCATATTTTAATGGATGATAGAAGGCCCTGAGATACATGTAGGGTATAAGTATCGTCCTGATTGGTCATTGTTTAGCCTGTCAAAAGCTTGCTGGAATCTGATTGGCTAATAACGATCGCAAAAATTTGCATATCAAATTTTCCTTCTGTAAAACATTAGGACATAGGCCATAGATGATACATGTCAAAGGAGAGCTTCATAGCTTGTACGGTTCCTGAGAAACAGATTTTTAGCTTTGGCTCCGCCCCCTGGGGGCGTATGTCTACACAGATTGACGGGCTACCTCAGAATCATGTTGGCATCAAAGTTGTAAAGTGGCATTAGTGTAGGTTTAAGCATTCAAAAGTTACAGCTGTTAGAGTAAATTTGGGTGTGCCACGGTAAGATTAATTTGCATATGGCGGCCATATTGTTTAAAAAATTCTCAATTTTTTCGATAATTATTGAGGATGGGACTCTGCTGAGTTGTTTGACACCAAATATGACAGGATTGGTCAATGACCCTAGGACAAGTTCTCAAAAGTAGGTTTTGCATATTATGCTAAATAGCAAAAAATCTAAGTGGGCGGAGCTTAGTGGTTCTATTGACCTTTTTGATTTGCCATTAACCAGGGAATCATAAAATGCAAGAATTTTTGCTCTAGCTATCAGGGCGTAGGAGTTACGGGGCCAAACGCGTTGACCTTCGCCATAGCGCCCCCTTGAGGCCGATCGGGCTCATCTTTTGAATCTGAGTAGCGGTGAGAAGTACTACCATATGACCAAGTCTCAGCCCTGTAGGCCTTACGGTTTCTTCTGCCCAATCACTTCTATGGCAGAAAAAGAATAAGAATAATAATAATAATAATAATAATAATAATAATAATAATAATAATAATCAGAACAATTACAATAGGGTTTCTAGCACTACGTGCTCGAACCCCTAATAATCAGAACAATTACAATAGGGTTTCTAGCACTACGTGCTCGAACCCCTAATAATCAGAACAATTACAATAGGGTTTCTAGCACTACGTGCTCGAACCCCTAATAAATATAGCCGCAAGCGGCGATTTACGGGGTTCGAGCGTTACAGGCAAAGAGACCCCTGGAGGCCAGTTAGGCTTAAAACATGTTGCCGGTTGACCGGCATCGCCAAACTGGATGAGGATGACCAGCATGACCGTGAAGACCAAGCTAGATTACCAGCATGACTAATCTGGATGACAAACTTGTTGACCATATTGACCAAGCTGGAAGACCATAATGACCAAACTGGATGACCAGCATGGCAAAGGTGGTTGGCCAGTATGACCAAGCTGGAAGACCACCATTACTATGAGGACAAAGCTGAATGACCAGCAGGACCATAATGACCAATGTGAATGGCCAGCATGACCAAGCTGGATGGCCAGCATAACCAAGCTGGGTGACCAGCGTGACCATAAAGACCATAATGGCAATGCTAGATGAGTGGTGTGAGGAAACTAGTTGAAAAGCATTGATAAATTGAGCTGTAGTGTTCATCAGGTTTTATGTGGTGTCTTACTGCACTCTAGTGCGCATTTGGTGAAACAAATTCAGTTCTTAAATTGAAAAAACACAAGGCATAAAAAGGGCATATAAATAACCCTTATATAGTATATAAGTTTTGACCTGATTAACATTCCACCTGTTAAAAGCTTGCTGGAATGTGATTGGCTAATAGTGACCACAAAAGTGTCCATATCAAATTTTCATTTGGTGTACCATTAGTGCATGGGCCATAGATGATAATTGGCTAGGATGACCTTGATAGCTTGTATGGTTCTAGAGAAACAGCTATCGAGCATTGGCCCCGCCCCCTGGGGTGGTGTATGTCTACTTAAACTGACAGGGTATCTGAGAATCATGTAATGATCAAAGGACTGAAGTGGTATTAGTGTTAGGTTAAGCATTCAAAAGTTATAAGTGTTAAAGACATTTTACTGCACCATGGTAGAACTCATTTGCATATGGCGGCCATATTGTTTATAAATGTAAAGATTTTTTTAATAATTATTGAGGAGTAAGCTCTGCTGAACTGTTTGACACCAAACATGTCATGATTGGTCAAGGATCCAAGGACAAGATCTCAAAAGTAACTTTTGCATATTATGCAAATAAAAAAAAATTAAGTGGGTGGAGCATAAACAAGAATGACCCAGGTGGCTGAGTAGCATGACCAAGAAGGATAAATATGTTCAATTAAGCAAGACAAGCAAGATTAAATAAGTTCAGCAGAGCTTTAATTTAGAATAATTCACCTGTAGCTGTTTCACCAAATGACCACCAGAGCGCAGCAAGAGACCACATATAACCTGCTGGAAATCTATCACTCTATAAGTAGGACAGAACATTCCCTATCAGTGTGTTTCTATTTATTACAAAGAGAGGAAAAGTCCGATTGGGCTCCAAATTGGTTCTCATGATCAAGTGGTCTGTATATATATGTGTGTAAATTTGTGTGTTGATAGGGTCAAAGGTTCCTGACTTCTGTCCATTTAGGCTTGAAAAAAGCGATAATACAGGCTTATGGCCTACAACATGGCTGTTGCTCTTTGGCCATATTAGAGGCAAAAAATATCTGATTTGGCTCAAAATTTGCAATCAGGATCACAATATCAGTCTATATATGTATGTCAATTTCTGTGTCAGTAGGGTCAAAGGTTCCTGACTTCTGTCCATTTAGATTTGGAAAAAAGCGATAATACAGGCTTGAGGCCTACAAAATCGCTGTAGTTTTCCAGCCGTTGTAGAGGCAAAACATGTCCGATTTGGCTGAAAATTTGCAATCAAGATCAGATTATCAGTCTATATATGTGCATAAATTTGTGTGTTGATATGGTGAAAGGTTCCTGTCTTCTGTCCATTTAGGTTGGAAAATAGCGATAAATAGAATAAATTGAAAATAGTTATTTTTTCACTGTAGAGCCTACTGAAGACTTATTTGGCTCATACTTGGCACATGTACTTCAAATGTCATTGTTAATTAGTAGCTTTAACAGTTTTGGCATGTTTTAAACTTTGACAGAGTTTTGGCCAAATAACTCTGAAAAGGCTTTCATGTAAATGTTTGATCAAGGTTTATGGGCCTCAAATAGTTAAAATGTCCAGATTTTTTTGATAATTATTTACCTACAGGGTCTCAAGATTGCATCAAGACCAAATTTGTTTTGATTGATTAAGGACTTAAAGACAAGTTCGAAAAGAGCAATTTTTACTCTTTTGGCCACTGATGAAAATCTTTGCATTTTTGGTAAACACATGTAATTACAAAGTTGTAAAGGCTACAGCAAAGTATACAACTAAAAAAGAATAACAAGCCTAGGCCACTTGTACCTTTAGATATAACTGATTTTCTGCTAAAGCGCCCCCTTGAGGCCAATCAACGCCATATTTTAATGGATGATAGAAGGCCCTGAGATACATGTAGGGTATAAGTATCGTCCTGATTGGTCATTGTTTAGCATGTCAAAAGCTTGATTGAATCTGATTGGCTAATAACGATCGCAAAAATTTGCATATCAAATTTTCCTTCTGTAAAACATTAGGACATAGGCCATAGATGATACATGCCAAAGGAGAGCTTCATAGCTTGTACGGTTCCTGAGAAACAGATTTTTAGCTTTGGCTCCACCCCCTGGGGGCGTATGTCTACACAGATTGACAGGCTACCTCAGAATAATGTAAGGATCAAAGGTCTAAAGTGGTATTAGTGTCGGTTTAAGCATTCAAAAGTTACAGCTGTTAGAGTAAATTTGGGTGTGCCACGGTAAGACTAATTTAAATATGGCGGCCATATTGTTCACAAATTTCAAGATTTTTTTGATAATTATTGAGGTTGGGACTCTGCTAAGTTGTTTGACACCAAATATGATAGGATGGGTCAATGCTTTTAGAACAAGTTCTCAAAAGTAGGTTTTGCATATTATGCTAAATAGCAAAAAATCTAAGTGGGCGGAGCTTAGTGGTTCTATGAACCTTTTTGATTTGCCATAAACCAAGGAATCATAAAACGAAAGAATTTTTCGTCTAGCTATCAGGGCGTGAGAGTAACGAGGCAAAACGCGTTTTGCTTCGCCATAGCGCCCCCTTGAGGCCGTTCGGGCTCATCTTTTGAATCTGAGTAGCGGTGAGAAGTACTACCATATGACCAAGTCTCAGCTCTGTAGACCTTACGGTTTCTTCTGCCCAATCACTTCTATGGCAGAAAAAGAATAAGAATAATAATAATAATCAGAACAATTACAATAGGGCTTCTAGCACTACGTGCTCGAACCCCTAAATATAGCCGCAAGCGGCGATTTACGGGGTTCGAGCGTTACAGGCAAAGAGACCCCTGGAGGCCAGTTAGGCTTAAAACATGTTGCCGGTTGACCGGCATCGCCAAACTGGATGAGGATGACCAGCATGACCGTGAAGACCAAGCTAGATTACCAGCATGACTAATCTGGATGACAAATTTGTTGACCATATTGACCAAGCTGGAAGACCATAATGACCAAACTGGATGACCAGCATGGCAAAGGTGGTTGGCCAGTATGACCAAGCTGGAAGACCACCATTACTATGAGGACAAAGCTGAATGACCAGCAGGACCATAATGACCAATGTGAATGGCCAGCATGACCAAGCTGGATGGCCAGCATAACCAAGCTGGGTGACCAGCGTGACCATAAAGACCATAATGGCAATGCTAGATGAGTGGTGTAAGTAAACTAGTTGAAAAGCATTGATAAATTGAGCTGTAGTGTTCATCAGGTTTTATGTGGTGTCTTACTGCACTCTAGTGCGCATTTGGTGAAACAAATTCAGTTCTTAAATTGAAAAAACACAAGGCATAAAAAGGGCATATAAATAACCCGTATATAGTATATAAGTTTTGACCTGATTAACATTCCGCCTGTTAAAAGCTTGCTGGAATGTGATTGGCTAATAGTGACCACAAAAGTGTCCATATCAAATTTTCATTTGGTGTACCATTAGTGCATGGGCCATAGATGATTATTGGCTAGGATGACCTTGATAGCTTGTATGGTTCTAGAGAAACAGCTATCGAGCATTGGCCCCGCCCCCTGGGGGGGTGTATGTCTACTTAAACTGACAGGGTATCTGAGAATCATGTAATGATCAAAGGACTGAAGTGGTATTAGTGTCAGGTTAAGCATTCAAAAGTTACAAGTGTTAAAGACATTTTACTGCACCATGGTAGAACTCATTTGCATATGGCGGCCATATTGTTTATAAATGTAAAGATTTTTTTTATAATTATTGAGGAGTAAGCTCTGCTGAACTGTTTGACACCAAACATGTCATGATTGGTCAAGGATCCAAGGACAAGATCTCAAAAGTAGGTTTTGCATATTATGCAAATTTAAAAAAAAAATTAAGTGGGTGGAGCATAAACAAGAATGACCCAGGCGGCTGACCAGCATGAACAAGAAGGATAAATATGTTCAATTAAGCAAGACAAGCAAGATTGAATAAGTTCAGCAGAGCTTTAATTTAGAATAATTCACCTGTAGCTGTTTCACCAAATGACCACCAGAGCGCAGCAAGAGACCACATATAACCTGCTGGAAATCTATCACTCTATCAGAAAGACAGAACATTCCCTATCAGTCTGTTTCTATTTATTAAAAAGAGAAGAAAAGTCCGATTGGGCTCCAAATTGGTACTCATGATCAAGTGGTCTGTATATACATGTATGTAAATTTGTGTGTTGATAGGGTCAAAGGTTCCTGACTTCTGACCATTTAGGTTTGAAAAAAAGTGATGATACAGGCTTATGGCCTACAAAATGGCTGTTGCTCTTTGGCCATATTAGAGGCAAAAAATATCTGATTTGGCTCAAAATTTGCAATCAGGATCACAATATCAGTCTATATATGTATGTCAATTTCTGTGTCAATAGGGTCAAAGGTTCCTGACTTCTGTCCATTTAGATTTGAAAAAAGCGATAATACAGGCTTGAGGCCTACAAAATCGCTGTAGTTTTCCAGCCGTTGTAGAGGCAAAACATGTCCGATTTGGCTGAAAATTTGCAATCAAGATCAGATTATCAGTCTGTATATGTGTATAAATTTGTGTGTTGATAGGGTGAAAGGTTCCTGTCTTCTGTCCATTTAGGTTGGAAAATAGCGATAAATAGAATAAATTGAAAATAGTTATTTTTTCACTGTAGAGCCTACTGAAGACTTATTTGGCTCATACTTGGCACATGTACTTCAAATTTCATTGTTAATTAGTAACTTCAACAGTTTTGGCATGTTTTAAACTTTGACAGAGTTTTGGCCAAATAACTCTGAAAAGGCTTTCACGTACATGTTTGATCAAGGTTTATGGGCCTCAAATAGTTAAAATGTCAAGATTTTTTTGATAATTATTTACCTACAGGGTCTCAAGATTGCATCAAGACCAAATTTGTTTTGATTGATTAAGGACTTAAAGACAAGTTCGAAAAGAGCAATTTTTACTCTTTTGGCCACTGATGAAAATCTTTGCATTTTTGGTAAACATATGTAATTACAAAGTTGTAAAGGCTAAAGCAAAGCATACAACTAAAAAAGAATAACAAGCCTAGGCCACTTGTACCTTTAGATATAACTGATTTTCTGCTATAGCGCCCCCTTGAGGCCAATCAACGCCATATTTTAATGGATGATAGAAGGCCCTGAGATACATGTAGGGTATAAGTATCGTCCTGATTGGTCATTGTTTAGCCTGTCAAAAGCTTGCTGGAATCTGATTGGCTAATAACGATTGCAAAAATTTGCATATCAAATTTTCCTTCTGTAAAACATTAGGACAAAGGCCATAGATGATACATGCCAAAGGAGAGCTTCATAGCTTGTACGGTTCCTGAGAAACAGATTTTTAGCTTTGGCTCCGCCCCCTGGGGGCGTATGTCTACACAGATTGACGGGCTACCTCAGAATCATGTTGGCATCAAAGTTGTAAAGTGGCATTAGTGTAGGTTTAAGCATTCAAAAGTTACAGCTGTTAGAGTAAATTTGGGTGTGCCACGGTAAGATTAATTTGCATATGGCGGCCATATTGTTTAAAAAATTCTCAATTTTTTCGATAATTATTGAGCTTGGGACTCTGCTGAGTTGTTTGACACCAAATATGACAGGATTGGTCAATGACCCTAGGACAAGTTCTCAAAAGTAGGTTTTGCATATTATGCTAAATAGCAAAAAATCTAAGTGGGCGGAGCTTAGTGGTTCTATTGACCTTTTTGATTTGCCATTAACCAAGGAATCATATTATGCAAGTATTTTTGCTCTAGCTATCAGGGCGTAGGAGTTACGAGGCCAAACGCGTTGACCTTCGCCATAGCGCCCCCTTGAGGCCGATCGGGCTCATCTTTTGATTCTGAGTAGCGGTGAGAAGTACTACCATATGACCAAGTCTCAGCCCTGTAGGCCTTACGGTTTCTTCTGCCCAATCACTTCTATGGCAGAAAAAGAATAAGAACTATAATAATAATAAATATAGCCGCAAGCGGCGATTTACGGGGTTCGAGCATTACAGGCAAAGAGACCCCTGGAGGCCAGTTAGGCTTAAAACATGTTGCCGGTTGACCGGCATCGCCAAACTGGATGAGGATGACCAGCATGACCGTGAAGACCAAGCTAGATTACCAGCATGACTAATCTGGATGACAAACTTGTTGACCATATTGACCAAGCTGGAGGACCATAATGACCAAACTGGATGACCAGCATGGCAAAGGTGGTTGGCCAGTATGACCAAGCTGGAAGACCACCATTACTATGAGGACAAAGCTGAATGACCAGCAGGACCATAATGACCAATGTGAATGGCCAGCATGACCAAGCTGGATGGCCAGCATAACCAAGCTGCGTGACCAGCGTGACCATAAAGACCATAATGGCAATGCTAGATGAGTGGTGTGAGTAAACTAGTTGAAAAGCATTGATAAATTGAGCTGTAGTGTTCATCAGGTTTTATGTGGTGTCTTACTGCACTCTAGTGGGCATTTGGTGAAACAAATTCAGTTCTTAAATTGAAAAAACACAAGGCATAAAAAGGGCATATAAATAACCCGTATATAGTATATAAGTTTTGACCTGATTAACATTCCGCCTGTTAAAAGTTTGCTGGAATGTGATTGGCTAATAGTGACCACAAAAGTGTCCATATCAAATTTTCATTTGGTGTACCATTAGTGCATGGGCCATAGATGATAATTGGCTAGGATGACCTTGATAGCTTGTATGGTTCTAGAGAAACAGCTATCGAGCATTGGCCCCGCCCCCTGGGGGGGTGTATGTCTACTTAAACTGACAGGGTATCTGAGAATCATGTAATGATCAAAGGACTGAAGTGGTATTAGTGTCAGGTTAAGCATTCAAAAGTTATAAGTGTTAAAGACATTTTACTGCACCATGGTAGAACTCATTTGCATATGGCGGCCATATTGTTTATAAATGTAAAGATTTTTTTAATAATTATTGAGGAGTAAGCTCTGCTGAACTGTTTGACACCAAACATGTCATGATTGGTCAAGGATCCAAGGACAAGATCTCAAAAGTAGGTTTTGCATATTATGCAAATTTTAAAAAAAATTAAGTGGGTGGAGCATAAACAAGAATGACCCAGGCGGCTGACCAGCATGAACAAGAAGGATAAATATGTTCAATTAAGCAAGACAAGCAAGATTGAATAAGTTCAGCAGAGCTTTAATTTAGAATAATTCACCTGTAGCTGTTTCACCAAATGACCACCAGAGCGCAGCAAGAGACCACATATAACCTGCTGGAAATCTATCACTCTATCAGAAAGACAGAACATTCCCTATCAGTGTGTTTCTATTTATCAAAAAGAGAAGAAACGTCCGATTGGGCTCCAAATTGGTACTCATGATCAAGTGGTCTGTATATACATGAATGTAAATTTGTGTGTTGATAGGGTCAAAGGTTCCTGACTTCTGACCATTTAGGTTTGAAAAAAGTGATAATACAGGCTTATGGCCTACAAAATGGCTGTTGCTCTTTGGCCATATTAGAGGCAAAAAAATATCTGATTTGGCTCAAAATTTGCAATCAAGATCACAATATCAATCTATATATGTATGTCAATTTCTGTGTCAATAGGGTCAAAGGTTCCTGTCTTCTGTCCATTTAGATTTGAAAAAAGCGATAATACAGGCTTGAGGCCTACAAAATCGCTGTAGTTTTCCAGCCGTTGTAGAGGCAAAACATGTCCGATTTGGCTTAAAATTTGCAATCAAGATCAGATTATCAGTCTATATATGTGTATAAATTTGTGTGTTGATAGGGTGAAAGGTTCCTGTCTTCTGTCCATTTAGGTTGGAAAAAAGCGATAAATAGAATAAATTGAAAATAGTTATTTTTTCACTGTAGAGCCTACTGAAGACTTATTTGGCTCATAATTGGCACATGTACTTCAAATGTCATTGTTAATTAGTAGCTTCAACAGTTTTGGCATGTTTTAAACTTTGACAGAGTTTTGGCCAAATAACTCTGAAAAGGCTTTCACGTACATGTTTGATCAAGGTGTTGGGGCCATAAAAAGTTAAAATTCCAACATTTTTTTGATAATTATTTACCTACACGGTCTCAAGATTGTGAAAAGACCAAAGTTGATTTAATTGGTTGAATATCCAGGGACTAGTTCGAAAAGTGCAATTTTTACTCTACTGGCCACTGATGCAAAACAATACATTTTTGGTAAAGACATGTAATTACAAAGTTGTAAAGGTTACAGCAAAGCATACAACTCAAAAAGAATAACAAGCCTAGGTCACTTGTACCTTTAGATATAACTGATTTTCTGCTATAGCGCCCCCTAGAGGCCAATCAACGCCATATTTTAATGGATGATAAAAGGCCCTCATATACATGTACAATATAAGTATCGTCCTGATTGGTGATTGTTTAGCCTGTCAAAAGCTTGCTGTAATCTGATTGGCTAATAGCGACCACAAAAATTCACACATCAAAATATCCTTCAGTAGACCATTAGGACATAGGCCACAGAGGATACATGCCAAACGAGAGCTTGATAGCTTGTACGGTTCCTGAGAAACAGATTTTTAGCTTTGGCTCCGCCCCCTGGGGGCGTACGTCTACACAGATTGACAGGCTACCTCAGAATCATGTTATTACCAAAGGTCTAAAGCGGCATTAGTGTCAGTTTAAGCATTCAAAAGTTACAGCTGTTAGAGTGAATTTTGGTGTGCCACGGTAAGATTAATTTGCATATGGCGGCCATATTGTTTACAAGTTTCAAGATTTTTTCGATAATTATTGAGGTTGGGACTCTGCTGAGTTGTTTGACACCAAACTTGTCAGGATTGGTCAAAAATCCACAGACTAGTTCGCAAAAGTAGGTTTTGCATTTTATGCTAAATAGCAAAAAATCTAAGTGGGCGGAGCTTAGTGGTTCTATTGACCTTTTTGATTTGCCATTAACCAAGGAATCATATAATGCAAGAATTTTTGCTCTAGCTATCAGGGCGTGGGAGTTACGAGGCCAAACGCGTTGACCTTCGCCATAGCGCCCCCTTGAGGCCGATCGGGCTCATCTTTTGAATCTGAGTAGCGGTGAGAAGTACTACCATATGACCAAGTCTCAGCCCTGTAGGCCTTACGGTTTCTTCTGCCCAATCACTTCTATGGCAGAAAAAGAATAAGAACTATAATAATAATAATAATCAGAACAATTACAATAGGGTTTCTAGCACTACGTGCTCGAACCCCTAATAAATATAGCCGCAAGCGGCGATTTACGGGGTTCGAGCGTTACAGGCAAAGAGACCCCTGGAGGCCAGTTAGGCTTAAAACATGTTGCCGGTTGACCGGCATCGCCAAACTGGATGAGGATGACCAGCATGACCGTGAAGACCAAGCTAGATTACCAGCATGACTAATCTGGATGACAAACTTGTTGACCATATTGACCAAGCTGGAAGACCATAATGACCAAACTGGATGACCAGCATGGCAAAGGTGGTTGGCCAGTATGACCAAGCTGGAAGACCACCATTACTATGAGGACAAAGCTGAATGACCAGCAGGACCATAATGACCAATGTGAATGGCCAGCATGACCAAGCTGGATGGCCAGCATAACCAAGCTGGGTGACCAGCGTGACCATAAAGACCATAATGGCAATGCTAGATGAGTGGTGTGAGTAAACTAGTTGAAAAGCATTGATAAATTGAGCTGTAGTGTTCATCAGGTTTTATGTGGTGTCTTACTGCACTCTAGTGGGCATTTGGTGAAACAAATTCAGTTCTTAAATTGAAAAAACACAAGGCATAAAAAGGGCATATAAATAACCCGTATATAGTATATAAGTTTGGACCTGATTAACATTCCGCCTGTTAAAAGCTTGCTGGAATGTGATTGGATAATAGTGACCACAAAAGTGTCCATATCAAATTTTCATTTGGTGTACCATTAGTGCATGGGCCATAGATGATAATTGGCTAGGATGACCTTGATAGCTTGTATGGTTCTAGAGAAACAGCTATCGAGCATTGGCCCCGCCCCGTAGGGGTGTATGTCTACTTAAACTGACAGGGTATCTAAGAATCATGTAATGATCAAAGGACTGAAGTGGTATTAGTGTCAGGTTAAGCATTCAAAAGTTATAAGTGTTACAGACATTTTACTGCACCATGGTAGAACTCATTTGCTTATGGCGGCCATATTGTTTATAAATGTAAAGATTTTTTTAATAATTATTGAGGAGTAAGCTCTGCTGAACTGTTTGACACCAAACATGTCATGATTGGTCAAGGATCCAAGGACAAGATCTCAAAAGTAGGTTTTGCATATTATGCAAATTTAAAAAAAAATTAAGTGGGTGGAGCATAAACAAGAATGACCCAGGCGGCTGAACATCATGAACAAGAAGGATAGAGATGTTCAATTAAGAAAGACAAGCAAGATTGAATAAGTTCAGCAGAGCTTTAATTTAGAATAATTCACCTGTAGCTGTTTCACCAAATGACCACCAGAGCGCAGCAAGAGACCACATATAACCTGCTGGAAATCTATCACTCTAACAGAAAGACAGAACATTCCCTATCAGTGTGTTTCTATTTATTAAAAAGAGAAGAAAAGTCCGATTGGGCTCCAAATTGGTACTCATGATCAAGTGGTCTGTATATACATGTATGTAAATTTGTGTGTCGATAGGGTCAAAGGTTCCTGACTTCTGACCATTTAGGTTTGAAAAAAGTGATAATACAGGCTTATGGCCTACAAAATGGCTGTTGCTCTTTGGCCATATTAGAGGCAAAAAATATCAGATTTGGCTCAAAATTTGCAATCAGGATCACAATATCAGTCCTTACATGTATGTCAATTTCTGTGTCAAAAGGGTCTAAGGTTCCTGACTTCTGTCCATTTAGATTTGAAAAAAGCGATAATACAGGCTTGAGGCCTACAAAATCGCTGTAGTTTTCCAGCCGTTGTAGAGGCAAAACATGTCCGATTTGGCTGAAAATTTGCAATCAAGGTCAATTTATCAGTCTATATATGTGTATAAATTTGTGTGTTGATAGGGTGAAAGGTTCCTGTCTTCTGTCCATTTAGGTTGGAAAATAGCGATAAATAGAATAAATTGAAAATAGTTATTTCTTCACCGTAGAGCCTACTGAAGACTTATTTGGCTCATACTTGGCACATGTACTTCAAATGTCATTGTTAATTAGTAGCTTCAACAGTTTTGGAATGTTTTAAACTTTGACAGAGTTTTGGCCAAATAACTCTGAAAAGGCTTTCACGTACATGTTTGATCAAGGTTTATGGGCCTCAAGTAGTTAAATTGTCAAGATTTTTTTGATAATTATTTACCTACAGGGTCTCAAGATTGCATAAAGACCAAATTTGTTTTGATTGATTAAGGACTTAAAGACAAGTTCGAAAAGAGCCATTTTTACTCTTTTGGCCACTGATGAAAATCTTTGCATTTTTGGTAAATACATGTAAATACAAAGTTGTAAAGGCTACAGCAAAGTATACAACTAAAAAAGAATAACAAGCCTAGGCCACTTGTACCTTTAGATATAACTGATTTTCTGCTATAGCGCCCCCTTGAGGCCAATCAACGCCATATTTTAATGGATGATAGAAGGCCCTGAGATAAATGTAGGGTATAAGTATCGTCCTGATTGGTCATTGTTTAGCATGTCAAAAGCTTGCTGGAAACTGATTGGCTAATAACGATCGCAAAAATTTGCATATCAAATTTTCCTTCTGTAAAACATTAGGACATAGGCCATAGATGATACATGCCAAAGGAGAGCTTCATAGCTTGTACGGTTCCTGAGAAACAGATTTTTAGCTTTGGCTCCGCCCCCTGGAGGCGTATGTCTACACAGATTGACGGGCTACCTCAGAATCATGTTGGCATCAAAGGTCTAAAGTGGCATTAGTGTAGGTTTAAGCATTCAAAAGTTACAGCTGTTAGAGTAAATTTGGGTGTGCCACGGTAAGATTAATTTGCATATGGCGGCCATATTGTTTACAAATTTCACAATTTTTTTGATAATTATTGAGGTTGGGACTCTGCTGAGTTGTGTGACACCAAATATGACAGGATTGGTCAATGACCCTAGGACAAGTTCTCAAAAGTAGGTTTTGCATATTATGCTAAATAGCAAAAAATCTAAGTGGGCGGAGCTTAGTGGTTCTATTGACCTTTTTGATTTGCCATTAACCAAGGAATCATATAATGCAAGAATTTTTGATCTAGCTATCAGGGCGTAGGAGTTACGAGGCCAAACGCGTTGACCTTCGCCATAGCGCCCCCTTGAGGCCGATCGGGCTCATCTTTTGAATCTGAGTAGCGGTGAGAAGTACTACCATATGACCAAGTCTCAGCCCTGTAGGCCTTACGGTTTCTTCTGCCCAATCACTTCTATGGCAGAAAAAGAATTAGAATAATAATAATAAATATAGCCGCAAGCGGCGATTTACGGGGTTCGAGCGTTACAGGCAAAGAGACCCCTGGAGGCCAGTTAGGCTTAAAACATGTTGCCGGTTGACCGGCATCGCCAAACTGGATGAGGATGACCAGCATGACCGTGAAGACCAAGCTAGATTACCAGCATGACTAATCTGGATGACAAACTTGTTGACCATATTGACCAAGCTGGAAGACCATAATGACCAAACTGTATGACCAGCATGGCAAAGGTGGTTGGCCAGTATGACCAAGCTGGAAGACCACCATTACTATGAGGACAAAGCTGAATGACCAGCAGGACCATAATGACCAATGTGAATGGCCAGCATGACCAAGCTGGATGGCCAGCATAACCAAGCTGGGTGACCAGCGTGACCATAAAGACCATAATGGCAATGCTAGATGAGTGGTGTGAGTAAACTAGTTGAAAAGCATTGATAAATTGAGCTGTAGTGTTCATCAGGTTTTATGTGGTGTCTTACTGCACTCTAGTGCGCATTTGGTGAAACAAATTCAGTTCTTAAATTGAAAAAACACAAGGCATAAAAAGGGCATATAAATAACCCGTATATAGTATATAAGTTTTGACCTGATTAACATTCCGCCTGTTAAAAGCTTGCTGGAATGTGATTGGCTAATAGTGACCACAAAAGTGTCCATATCAAATTTTCATTTGGTGTACCATTAGTGCATGGGCCATAGATGATAATTGGCTAGGATGACCTTGATAGCTTGTATGGTTCTAGAGAAACAGCTATCGAGCATTGGCCCCGCCCCCTGGTGGGGTGTATGTCTACTTAAACTGACAGGGTATCTGAGAATCATGTAATGATCAAAGGACTGAAGTGGTATTAGTGTCAGGTTAAGCATTCAAAAGTTATAAGTGTTAAAGACATTTTACTGCACCATGGTAGAACTCATTTGCATATGGCGGCCATATTGTTTATAAATGTAAAGATTTTTTTAATAATTATTGAGGAGTAAGCTCTGCTGAACTGTTTGACACCAAACATGTCATGATCGGTCAAGGATCCAAGGACAAGATCTCAAAAGTAGGTTTTGCATATTATGCAAATATTAAAAAAAATTAAGTGGGTGGAGCATAAACAAGAATGACCCAGGGGCTGACTAGCATGACCAAGAAGGATAAAGATCTTCAATTAAGCAAGACAAGCAAGATTGAATAAGTTCAGCAGAGCTTTAATTTAGAATAATTCAACTGTAACTGTTTCACCAAATGACCACCAGAGCGCAGCAAGAGACCACATATAACCTGCTGGAAATCTATCACTCTATCAGAAAGACAGAACATTTCCTATCAGTGTGTTTCTATTTATTAAAAAGAGAAGAAAAGTCCGATTGGGCTCCAAATTGGTACTCATGATCAAGTGGTCTGTATATACATGTATGTAAATTTGTGTGTTGATAGGGTCAAAGGTTCCTGACTTCTGACCATTTAGGTTTGAAAAAAGTGATAATACAGGCTTATGGCCTACAAAATGGCTGTTGCTCTTTGGCCATATTAGAGGCAAAAAATATCTGATTTGGCTCAAAATTTGCAATCAGGATCACAATATCAGTCTATATATGTATGTCAATTTCTGTGTCAATAGGGTCAAAGGTTCCTGACTTCTGTCCATTTAGATTTGAAAAAAGCGATAATACAGGCTTGCGGCCTACAAAATCGCTGTAGTTTTCCAGCCGTTGTAGAGGCAAAACATGTCCGATTTGGCTGAAAATTTGCAATCAAGATCAGATTATCAGTCTATATATGTGTATAAATTTGTGTGTTGATAGGGTGAAAAGTTCCTGTCTTCTGTCCATTTAGGTTGGAAAATAGCGATAAATAGAATAAATTGAAAATAGTTATTTTTTCACTGTAGAGCCTACTGAAGACTTATTTGGCTCATACTTGGCACATGTACTTCAAATGTCATTGTTAATTAGTAGCTTCAACAGTTTTGGCATGTTTTAAACTTTGACAGAGTTTTGGCCAAATAACTCTGAAAAGGCTTTCACGTACATGTTTGATCAAGGTTTATGGGCCTCAAATAGTTGAAATGTCAAGATTTTTTTGATAATTATTTACCTACAGGGTCTCAAGATTGCATCAAGACCAAATTTGTTTTGATTGATTAAGGACTTAAAGACAAGTTCTAAAAGAGCAATTTTTACTCTTTTGGCCACTGATGAAAATCTTTGCATTTTTGGTAAACACATGTAATTACAAAGTTGTAAAGGCTACAGCAAAGTATACAACGAAAAAAGAATAACAAGCCTAGGCCACTTGTACCTTTAGATATAACTCATTTTCTGATATAGCGCCCCCTTGAGGCCAATCAACGCCATATTTTAATGGATGATAGAAGGCCCTGAGCTACATGTAGGGTATGAGTATCGTCCCCATTGGTCATTGTTTAGCCTGTCAAAAGCTTGCTGGAATCTGATTGGCTAATAACGATTGCAAAAATTTGCATATCAAATTTTCCTTCTGTAAAACATTAGGACATAGGCCATAGATGATACATGTCAAAGGAGAGCTTCATAGCTTGTACGGTTCCTGAGAAACAGATTTTTAGCTTTGGCTCCGCCCCTTGGGGGCGTATGTCTACACAGATTGACGGGCTACCTCAGAATCATGTTGGCATCAAAGTTGTAAAGTGGCATTAGTGTAGGTTTAAGCATTCAAAAGTTACAGCTGTTAGAGCAAATTTGGGTGTGCCACGGTAAGATTAATTTGCATATGGCGGCCATACTGTTTACAAATTTCACAATTTTTTCGATAATTATTGAGGTTGGGACTCTGCTGAGTTGTTTGACACCAAATATGACAGGATTGGTCAATGACCCTAGGACAAGTTCTCAAAAGTAGGTTTTGCATATTATGCTAAATAGCAAAAAATCTAAGTGGGCGGAGCTTAGTGGTTCTATTGACCTTTTTGATTTGCCATTAACCAAGGAATCATATAATGCAAGAATTTTAGCTCTAGCTATCAGGGCGTAGGAGTTACGAGGCCAAACGCGTTGACCTTCGCCATAGCGCCCCCTTGAGGCCGATTGGGCTCATCTTTTGAATCTGAGTAGCGGTGAGAAGTACTACCATATGACCAAGTCTCAGCCCTGTAGGCCTTACGGTTTCTTCTGCCCAATCACTTCTATGGCAGAAAAAGAATAAGAACTATAATAATAATAATAAATATAGCCGCAAGCGGCGATTTACGGGGTTCGAGCGTTACAGGCAAAGAGACCCCTGGAGGCCAGTTAGGCTTAAAACATGTTGCCGGTTGACCGGCATCGCCAAACTGGATGAGGATGACCAGCATGACCGTGAAGATTACCAGCATGACTAATCTGGATGACAAACTTGTTGACCATATTGACCAAGCTGGAAGACCATAATGACCAAACTGGATGACCAGCATGGCAAAGGTGGTTGGCCAGTATGACCAAGCTGGAAGACCACCATTACTATGAGGACAAAGCTGAATGACCAGCAGGACCATAATGACCAATGTGAATGGCCAGCATGACCAAGCTGGATGGCCAGCATAACCAAGCTGGGTGACCAGCGTGACCATAAAGACCATAATGGCAATGCTAGATGAGTGGTGTGAGTAAACTAGTTGAAAAGCATTGATAAATTGAGCTGTAGTGTTCATCAGGTTTTATGTGGTGTCTTACTGCACTCTAGTGCGCATTTGGTGAAACAAATTCAGTTCTTAGATTGAAAAAACACAAGGCATAAAAAGGGCATATAAATAACCCGTATATAGTATATACGTTTTGACCTGATTAACATTCTGCCTGTTAAAAGCTTGCTGGAATGTGATTGGCTAATAGTGACCACAAAAGTGTCCATATCAAATTTTCATTTGGTGTACCATTAGTGCATGGGCCATAGATGATAATTGGCTAGGATGACCTTGATAGCTTGTATGGTTCTAGAGAAACAGCTATCAAGCATTGGCCCCGCCCCCTGGGGGGGTGTATGTCTACTTAAACTGACAGGGTATCTGAGAATCATGTAATGATCAAAGGACTGAAGTGGTATTATTGTCAGGTTAAGCATTCAAAAGTTATAAGTGTTAAAGACATTTTACTGCACCATGGTAGAACTCATTTGCATATGGCGGCCATATTGTTTATAAATGTAAAGATTTTTTTAATAATTATTGAGGAGTAAGCTCTGCTGAACTGTTTGACACCAAACATGTCATGATTGGTGAAGGATCCAAGGACAATATCTCAAAAGTAGGTTTTGCATATTATGCAAATTTTAAAAAAAATTAAGTGGGTGGAGCATAAACAAGAATGACCCAGGCGGCTGACCAGCATGAACAAGAAGGATAAATATGTTCAATTAAGCAAGACAAGCAAGATTGAATAAGTTCAGCAGAGCTTTAATTTAGAATAATTCACCTGTAGCTGTTTCACCAAATGACCACCAGAGCGCAGCAAGAGACCACATATAACCTGCTGGAAATCTATCACTCTATCAGAAAGACAGAACATTCCCTATCAGTGTGTTTCTATTTATTAAAAAGAGAAGAAAAGTCCGATTGGGCTCCAAATTGGTACTCATGATCAAGTGGTCTGTATATACATGTATGTAAATTTGTGTGTTGATAGGGTCAAAGGTTCCTGACTTCTGACCATTTAGGTTTGAAAAAAGTGATAATACAGGCTTATGGCCTACAAAATGGCTGTTGCTCTTTGGCCATATTAGAGGCAAAAAATATCTGATTTGGCTCAAAATTTGCAATCAGGATCACAATATCAGTCTATATATGTATGTCAATTTCTGTGTCAATAGGGTCAAAAGTTCCTGACTTCTGTCCATTTAGATTTGAAAAAAGCGATAATACAGGCTTGAGGCCTACAAAATCGCTGTAGTTTTCCAGCCGTTGTAGAGGCAAAACATGTCCGATTTGGCTGAAAATTTGTAATCAAGATCAGATTATCAGTCTATATATGTGTATAAATTTGTGTGTTGATAGGGTGAAAGGTTCTTGTTTTCTGTCCATTTAGGTTGGAAAATAGTGATAAATAGAATAAATTGAAAATAGTTATTTTTTCACTGTAGAGCCTACTGAAGACTTATTTGGCTCATACTTGGCACATGTGCTTCAAATGTCATTGTTAATTAGTAGCTTCAACAGTTTTGGCATGTTTTAAACTTTGACAGAGTTTTGGCCAAATAACTCTGAAAAGGCTTTCACGTACATGTTTGATCAAGGTTTATGGGCCTCAAATAGTTAAATTGTCAAGATTTTTTTGATAATTATTTACCTACAGGGTGTCAAGATTGCATAAAGACCAAATTTGTTTTGATTGATTAAGGACTTAAAGACAAGTTAGAAAAGAGCAATTTTTACTCTTTTGGCCACTGATGAAAATCTTTGCATTTTTGGTAAATACATGTAATTACAAAGTTGTAAAGGCTACAGCAAAGTATACAACTAAAAAAGAATAACAAGCCTAGGCCACTTGTACCTTTAGATATAACTGATTTTCTGCTATAGCGCCCCCTTGAGGCCAATCAACGCCATATTTTAATGGATGATAGAAGGCCCTGAGATACATGTAGGGTATAAGTATCGTCCTGATTGGTCATTGTTTAGCATGTCAAAAGCTTGCTGGAATCTGATTGGCTAATAACGATCGCAAAAATTTGCATATCAAATTTTCCTTCTGTAAAACATTAGGACATAGGCCATAGATGATACATGCCAAAGGAGAGCTTCATAGCTTGTACGGTTCCTGAGAAACAGATTTTTAGCTTTGGCTCCGCCCCCTGGGGGCGTATGTCTACACAGATTGACGGGCTACCTCAGAATCATGTTGGCATCAAAGGTCTAAAGTGGCATTAGTGTAGGTTTAAGCATTCAAAAGTTACAGTTGTTAGAGTAAATTTGGGTGTGCCACGGTAAGATTAATTTGCATATGGCGGCCATATTGTTTACAAATTTCACAATTTTTTTGATAATTATTGAGGTTGGGACTCTGCTGAGTTGTTTGACACCAAATATGACAGGATTGGTCAATGACCCTAGGACAAGTTCTCAAAAGTATGTTTTGCATATTATGCTAAATAGCAAAAAATCTAAGTGGGCGGAGCTTAGTGGTTCTATTGACCTTTTTGATTTGCCATTAACCAAGGAATCATATAATGCAAGAAATTTTGCTCTAGCTATCAGGGCGTAGGAGTTACGAGGCCAAACGCGTTGACCTTCGCCATAGCGCCCCCTTGAGGCCGATCGGGCTCATCTTTTGAATCTGAGTAGCGGTGAGAAGTACTACCATATGACCAAGTCTCAGCCGTCTAGGCCTTACGGTTTCTTCTGCCCAATCACTTCTATGGCAGAAAAAGAATAAGAATAATAATAATAATAAATATAGCCGCAAGCGGCGATTTACGGGGTTCGAGCGTTACAGGCAAAGAGGCCCCTGGAGGCCAGTTAGGCTTAAAACCTGTTGCTGGTTGACCGTCATCACCAAACTGGATAACCAAGGTGGGTGACAAGTATGACCATAAAGACCCAGGTGTTAGACCAGCATGACCATAAAGACCCAGCTGGTTGACCAGCATGACCAAAATACCCAGCTGGTTGACCAGCATGACCAAAATACCCAGCTAGTTGACCAGAATGAAAATAAGGACCAAGCTGGTTGACTAGCATGACCATAATAACCATGCTAGATGAGTGATGTGAGTAAACTATTTGAAAAGCATTGATAAATTGAGCTGTAGTGTTCAGCAGGTTTTATGTGGTGTCTTTCTG